>NW_025336401.1:1755105-1757049 GCF_004798865.1 Varanus komodoensis
TCAGTCTGACGTCGATCCCTGGGAAAATTCTGGAGCGGACTGTGAAGAAGTCAGTCTGCAAACACCTGGAAACAGTGCAGGGACGACTGGAAGCCAGCATGGATCTCTCAGGGACAAATCCTGCTGGACAAATATGTCTTCATTTTGTGATCGGGTAACCTCCCTGATGGACTGTGGGAATGCTGTGGGCATAATCTATCTTGATTTCAGCAAAGCTTTATACGAATTGCCCCAGAATATCCTGATTAGCAAACTAGCTAAAAGTGGACTGAATGGAACAACAATCAGGCTGGACTCAGACCTCACCTGGAGTCCCGAGTCCAGTTCTGGGCACCAAGATTTAAGAAAGATGCAGGTAAATTAGAAAGGGCCCAGAGGAGGGTGGCAAAAATGATCCAGGGTTTGGAAACCCTGCCCTGTGAGGAGAGACTGGGAGACCCAGGCATGTTCAGCCTGGAGAAGAGAAGGCTGAGGGGGGACATGGTATTCCTCTGTAAGTCCCTCAAAGGCTGTCCCAAAGAGGAAGGTCAAGACCTCTTCTCAATCATCCCAGGGGGCAAGACATGGAATAATGGGCTCAAGTTATAGGAAGTCAGATTCTGGCTAGTTATCAGGAAAAAAATCCTCATAGTCAGAGGTGTGCAGCAATGGAACCAATTACCTAGGGAGGTTGTGGGCTGTCCCACATTGGAGGCATTGAAGAGGGCAGCCACCTGAGAGGGAAGCTCTGAGCAGGGGTTGGACCCGATGGCCCTCTTCCAAGTCTATGATTCTAGGATATGCATGGAAAGGGGGCCTTGTTCAAGTCTGTGGCTTCTCCAGGGAAAATGCAAATCTGATAGCTGGGCTGGGAAAAAGTCGTATCTTTGTCCGAGGTTCTTGCAAAGGTGGAAGCTGATCAGGGCTGGCAAGACTGCACTCAGTGAGCAGAAGTCTGGCTCAGTGGAAAGCAGCAGCATTTACTCCTAAGGAGATCCCACCGATTTAAGTATCCAGGTCAGTGCTTTAATCTGACAAACCTGGGCTGGACTCCCGTGCAGCCGATCTCTCCAGACGGTGCTAGGATCGCAGGATCATAGAACTGTAGAAAGAAAGTCTCCTCCTCCAGCCTTCCGCTCAGTCCTGGATCAACACGGACGATTCAGTGGCAGATCCCCTGAGAGGTGGCCACTCAGTCGCTGAAGCACGCATCCAGTGAGAGTGCTCTTCACCCTGGTCTGATATTTCGCTTACCATTGAGATGTTTCTCCCAGTCTCCAGCCAGAAACTGGTTTCCATGCGGTTTCCACCCACTGTTTGCTTTCATCCTGGCTGTTGGAGCAACAGAGAATGCGTCTTCTCCCTCTGCTAGAAGAGTCCTTCATATACGAGGGAACAACGGCCATGCACGCCACCGCTAAATGGTGACAGAATTTGCAAGCTGGTAAAAAAGGGCATCATCATGGTGATCCACACCCCGTTCCCCACCTCTGCTTAACTCTTGCTCGGTACGTGATACTATCTCATGTTTCTTTGAAAGCAGAGGGTTGGAGCTGGGCTGCCTCCCGGCCCTCCTCCTTCTGTGAAACTCAGGTGTGTTCAGCAGGATGTCCCTGCCATCGGATTGCTGCAATGTGCTTCGAGGATGTTTTGGAGGCTAAGAGACATAGAAACATAGAAAGAGAGTCAGAAGGGCCTCCCGGGCCATCTAGTCTGGCCCCCGGCTCCAGCCGGCTCCGCTCACGGCATGCCCACCATGTGCACGTCCAGCCTATCTTTGAACACCCACACCGATGGGGCCACAACAACCTCCCGTGGGAGCCCATTCCACACCCTTGGAGTCCTGACTGTCAGGAAGTGCTTCCTGGCATCCAAATGGAACCTTGGCTCCCTGAGCTTTGCTCCATTGGAGCGCGTTCTGCCTTCCTCTGCAGGGGAGAACAGGTCTCTCCCCACCTCCATGTG
>NW_025336401.1:1757149-1841245 GCF_004798865.1 Varanus komodoensis
CAGGGAGCCAAGGTTCCATTTGGATGCCAGGAAGCACTTCCTGACATCCAAATGGAACCTTGGCTCCCTGAGCTTTGCTCCATTGGAGCGCGTTCTGCCTTCCTCTGCAGGGGAGAACAGGTCTCTCCCCACCTCCGTGTGACATCCCCTCACATACCTGCATGTCGCCAGCAGATCCCCTCTGAGTCTCCTCTTCTCCAGGCTGAAAAGACCCCGTTCCCTCAGTCTCGCCTCATGCGGCTTCCCCTGCAAACCAGCCACCAACCTTGTGGCTCTGCGCAGCACTGACTCTAACCTGGCTATATCCTTCCTGTAATGAGGGGCCCAAAACTGAGCACAATACTCCAGTTGCAGGTGCACCAGAGTCGTATAGAGCGGTAGTAACACCTCTCTCGATCTAGAATCCACACTTCTGGCTATGCCACCAAGGGTGGCGTTCGCCCTCTTGACCACCGCATCACACTGCTGACCCATGTTCAGCCTGCAGTCAACCAGCACCCCGAGGTCCCTTTCACAAGTGCTGCTCTCCAGCCACTTGTCCCTTAACCTGTCCTTATGACCCCCATTCCTATGCCCCAAGTGCAAGGCCTTGCACTCACCCACATTGAACGCCACCCTGTTGTCTCCTGCCCACTTCCATAGTCTCAAGATTTCAAAGCCTAAGGGCTCAGAATACAGCTTCTTTTGCTTTTCCCTTTAAATATTTCATGCCTTTCTATATTTATTTTTGGCATGAATGGATTTTGCCTGTCGATCACCTCTGAATATTTATCTCTGCTCATTTATATGCACATGGTGGGCATGTTGTGAGTGGAGCTGGCTGGAGCCAGGGGTCAGACTAGATGGCCCGGGAGACCCCTTCTGACTCGCTCTGTTGCTATGTTTCTATATTTGTGAATTATGAAGTTCTTCCACAGTTCAGATTGTTTGTTGGCTTAAGGAGAAGTGTAACCTGACCCCGGTCGTAACCTTGCCGTGGCACTGAGCGCCGCAGCAACTGGGCTGCACTTGGATGCAGGGGCAGGCCCGGATGCCTGGTTCCCCCTGAAACTGCGTGGAAACACTTGGGCACTTGCTTATTCTGGAAATCTCTGCCAGACACAGAGGCTGCATTCTGTTCCAGCCAGAGAAATGCGCTCATGAACGAGAAGAGGACGACTGTAAGCGATCCCCAGCACCTTTAGCACTGAATGAGGAAAGGGTTCTTGCTCCCAAGACGGGTGTCAATCAAAAACTGAAACTTCCTGGAGAAATTAGAGACGGCTTCTAAGAACTGTGGCAGCAGAGAAACCCTGCCTAGATGCAGGCATCTCCAAGACAGGCGGCCGGCAATTATGACCTGCAGGAATCTCATACATAATCGGGTCTTTGCAGGACTCAGCAATGAGGTCCCACGAGCCCCGAGTGGAGGGTGCTTATGGGTTGCTGGGCTCCTGCTGGCACGAGCTCAGGGAAGGCCACTTCAGAGGAGGGGGGTTGGGTTTCACGGGAACCTCCCCAAAAGTGGAGCATTCTAAGGTGCGCGTCAACCTCATCCCAACCCGAACGCTCCTCTTCTGACCTGCAGCTTTCCTGAGCACTCGCTGGGGCGGCTGAGAGGAGCCATCAAGCGGCCCACCTGGCTTCCAGAAGACCACCCAGGAGATGCAGCCTACATAGGATGTACCATACTTCCCCCAAATAAAACCTAACTGGAAATTCAGCCCTAGCATGATTTTTCAGGATGCTCATAATATAAGCCCTACCCCAAAACTAAGCCCCAGTTCAGATCTTCAGCCAGATGGATGCATTTAGGACATCCGTTGCAACGCACAACAGAAGTATTGAATTATAAAAGTATACTATTGATATATAATTAAATATAAATAAATAATATTATTGACATTACTACTTAAAATAAGTGATAATATAAACTATAATTATTTGTAAATACCGAAGTGGGAGCCTTTGGACGAGAAGAAAATGCCTTGAGACTTATTGCCAAATGCCTTTTGGAGCAAAAATTAGCACAAGATCCAGTCTTATTTCGGGGAAACACAGTAGACACGGAAGAAGCTAAGGCAGCTCAGCTGCTGAACCAGGGAGGGAGGGAGGGAGGGAGGGAGGGAGCCGGCAGCTCCGCTCAGCTCCTCTCCGGACTGGGTTGGCTTGCCAGGTCCCTCCGGGCCCACACCTCCGGCTCCCTGCTCAGGGACGCTCCTGAAGCCCCACCACCCCCATCCTCTGCCTGCTGGCCGGGAAGCAAGTCCTGCAGCGCCTGCGGGGCGCTGGGTCTCTCCCGGGAGCGGAGGACCTTCTCAGTGGAGTCATCTCGCGATGAACTGTTCCTCCTAGAGAGCTTCACCTGGTGCCTCCTGCACTGCTCCCTTGGCTCTCAGCCGCGCCTGTTCGATGGCTGCCGTTCGCATAGGATTGCCCAGGAGAACTCTCACAACCCCGAAGCCATCAACCACAGCTGCGGTTTCATGCGCATTTACCATGTGAGTTAGTCCTGGTAAGACCCACCTGGCTTCCTGTCTTCAGGCTAGAGGTCGGGAGAGGTTTCCTCACTGGCAGAGCAATACGACAGTGGAGCCATTTGCCTGGACAGGTCATGGGCTCTCCCAGCCCTTCCTTCCGAAAGAAGGTGGGCACTCAGCCCTCTGAGGGGATAGTATGGACGGGTGTCCTGCAACCGCAGGGGGTTGGACCCGAGGGCCCTCTTGGCCTCTTCCAACACTACTACCTCTGTGGATCTATTGCGCTGATCTGCAAGAACAATGTCTAAACATTTCCTTAACCCTTCAGAATAAATCAGGAGTGGAAGCCCTGCCTCACCTGAGGGTCAAGTAAAAAAGCCAAGGGTAAGTCAGGACCAAATTCCTACACCGACATGGCTCCATGGGATGGAGGCAAGCACAGAAGCCAGCGGCCAATCAGAAACGGCTTTGGGCGGGGATGCACGTTGCACCCAGTAAGGGAAGCCATGATGCCCGGCTGGTTTGAAGGACTTCTGGCATTTGGACAAGCACGGCCAGGGGTTGGTTGGCTGGTTGATGGTTCTTCTATGCCATCTATATTGCTAGGACATTTTAAGATGATTTAAACTAAACAAATAATGACACCTAGTTGTGCTCCGGAACTATTTCATCCCACGCCTAACCTTATCGCAGATGAGGACGTGACAAAGGCACCACTGGGAAAGACGTGGCACCCACAGTGAAAGGAGGTCGTGCCACTGGGATGAGCCTCTCCCATGTCTCCTGTGTGCTTCCTGCATCAAGAACCTGTTCTTCAACCAGATAAGCCATTAAGCCAGTTACCGCTAGCTGGAGAACAATAGCGAGAATGGTTAAACTGGAACACAGGGCCTGAGAGGGTTTTACTGCAGTTCCTTCGGGTTTCGAGCTGATTCTGTTCCAGACAGTGCATCAGTTGCACGGCGGAATCCGGAGATGGTTTTCATTGTGATTTGGGGGATGGTGTTGCAACACCCCCCTCCCCAGCCCCACTGGAACATGCAGGGTGACTGATTTTGTGCTTCTTTCCTATGCCATGGGGAGACCCAGCCCCCCCCCCCCCCCCCCCGCAACAGGTGGCCCTAGTTTGGAAATCTCAAACAAAGAGGACATTAAGTGATACCACAGTGTGTGCATCAAGATCACTCTGGATGCTCTTCTCAGTGTCATCCACTCAGCCTGAATGCCAACCGAACCCTAATTTTAGGGAAAAAGTTGTTAAAGATGCACTCATGAAGATGTAGAGCTGCCTGGCCGTGCAAAGACTGGCAAAGACGTGCCAAAGTTGTGCAGACTGGACTGTCCTCTTGGTGGGGCCGGTGGCCACGTTTTGCCCCCTGGACTCTCGGAGCATCCACCCCCTCCATCGTGACTCAGTTTGCGCAGCTCAGTTTCAGGGCAATGCCTGCTGGGACTTCCCAGTTCCACCGGCCAGCGGGGTGCAGGCAGTCTTGCTCAACAGCTGACTCACCTCACCCCACGGTCTCACTTCTCATCACCTGTCAGTCCAGGGCGGTGCGTCTTCTCCGGATTATCTGCGGTGGCTCAGGGATGCCTGGCACATGCACCCTCGTCCCAGGCCAAAGGGCAGGGGTGGCCCAGAGGGAGGGGAGGAAGCTGCACGGCCGGCCCGCGCTCCCCCAGAAACAGCGCCTCGCTCCCAAGCTGCTCCCTCGACCAGCCGTGCGCGGGGCTTGCCTGGACCTGAGGTGGACTCAAGGGCGGGCAGTGCTCCCACCAGAAGCAAGGCAAGGCAGTTGGCTGTGGACGAGGGGCCTCCATGTTTGGAAGCTGCTGCGGGGAGAGAGCCAGGCAGGTGTCCAGGCATGGCACCAATGGGCATCTCTTGAGGTTCCACACGCCAGCCGGGACTCACAGACAACCCCTCTGGATTTGCTCCTTCTCCAGCTGGAGGGAGGCAACTGGTGGCTGCCGCAGGGTTCGGTCCTGGGCCCAGGGCTCCTCAGCTTCCTTATTAATGGTTTGGATGAGGAAGTGCAAGAAAGATCATCAGATCTGCAGACGATACAAAACTGGGTGGAATAGCGGACACCCTGGAGGACAGAATGAACATCCAGGGCCATCTTGACAAGCTTGGATGCTGGGCTGAAAGCACCAGAATGAGATTCGGGAGGGACAAGTGCCACGTCCTCCACCGAGGAAAGAGAACCCAAACGCATCGATACACGACGGGGAACCCGTGGCTCAACGGAACCAAAAGGCCCGTGGAGTGATTGTGACCCACAGGCTGAATTCAAGGTGAAGCTGGGCAACCGTCTGAGTGGGATGGGGTGACACGGTGCCCTGCGACAGCCGGCTTGGCCCCTCCCATCTCGGCTCTTCTGTGGTTCGGATTCTCTCTCTTCTCCAGCGCTGCAAACCCTGCATTCGTCTGCCTCTCACTCGGCCCTGAGAGCAGCAGTGAGAGAAGGGGCAGAGGCTGATGCCGCAGCCTTCTTGCCGGGGCAATCCAGGTGAAGGGGCAGACCTGCTGAGGGAGGGTGCCCACGGCCGGCACCTTGCCCAGGGCACCCCAGACACCACGGTAACCGTTCCCCCCAAATCTGGCGGAACAGACAGCCCTTCTGTAAGCAAACTACTGTGTGTTCGAGGGCTTTGTGTAGAATGATGGACCCACCAGTGCGGAGCTTGACCAGCAAAGGTCCATCATCCACGGCTGGGTTCATTTACCCCAAGAGGGAGCTGGAGGCCCCACTGCCATTTGATCGAATGACAAATGTGTAGGTTAAGGCTGTCAACCCTACAAGAAAGCCATCACGACACCCCAAAACCCCTGGGTGGGGTATCCATGGAGGGGTGGGGCAAGCGGAGAGCACCAGGGCTGTGGGGACAACCCTTGCTGGCCTGCTGCAGTCCCAGGTCTGGCCCCACGAGGGCTGGGAAACCCCCCCCCCCCGAGACCCCCAAGAGCCAGCAGGCGGCACTGAACACGTGGAATGTGAGGGACCAGGGCTCCCTCCTCGCACGGCTTGCCCCACACTCTTCAAGGGGTCCCTCTCAAACCCAAAGCCCCCCAAGAGAGGGCGAGTGCACATCACGAGGCAGCAGCCAGCGCAGGGAGGAACGAGGGAAGGCTGCCCGTCCTTCCCTCGGGGACGGCGAATATCTCCCCCTGCACCCCGGCCCCTCCAGTGCTCGCCTCTTCCCTCAAACTGCGCTCCTCGGAAGCCTCTTGGCCTCGCTCAGCTCGCCCCTTTGCTTCCCGTCGCCTTGAGCCTGCACATCAGAACAGGCCAAACGGCCAGCCGCAGCCCGGCAGCTTCCAAGCATCGCAGCGCCTACTTAAGGCCCAACAGGCAGGGAGGAGCATGGCCTCAGAGGCTGCGCTTGGCGTTGCGCCACGTTGCCAAGTAAACGCTAATTATCTAAGAGGTTAGGCCCAGGGTGACGCTCCCTCCTGCCCAACTCCACACTGCTGCTCTAGCCGAGCCGGGGCGGCTTGCTCCCCATGGGGGGTGCCCGCCACTGCTGCCAAGCTGCATCCAAAACCAGCTGGGACCTGGTCCTCACCTGGGCAAAGGGCTCCTGTGACTATCGGCAAATTACGGCTTTGGGCATCTCTGCGTGGATGCGCGTGTCTGTCACCCAGCGCCTAGGGGGAATGAAGGACGCAGGGCAGAGACATGGTCCTTCCTCTTGCTGCAGCAGCAAGTGTTTCTCTCCCCAGGAAAACCCACCTGACTCCTTCACTGTGTCACTCTTGCCACCTGTTGCATGAGTCAGCGTGGGCCCCAGTTTCCGGGGGGTCCGTTGGGCAAGCCCCCTCACTGGGCCCCTCCACTCCTGTCACCAGCTCCTCCTCCTTCTCCTCTTCAGGGCTGCCTCTTGCTGGACCAAGAGGCAGAAAGCTGGGGGACAAGGGGGTGCCTTTTCTGCTCCTCCTCCTCACCATCCCTGTTCCCTGAGCCAGAGAGAGAGGCAGGGGGAGAAGCTGCAGAAGGAGGGCACATGCCTGTGCCCCACTGGGATCTGGTCCCTCGCCAGGGGGGCCCGTCCAAGCTGACCCTTTTGTAGGCTCCTTTCCCAATGCCCATTTCACGAGACTTTGTTTTCTTTCTTGGTGTTAAAAAACCGTCCTTTTGATCTTTGCTATTGCCGCAGTTTCAGTGGCTGCTCTGCTTTCCAGTAAGCCTCTAAACTGTGAAAAACGATGCTTTGCTTTGGATGGGGAGATAAAGCCTCCAAAGTCCAAAGCAGTGAACCCCTGAACCCCAGGGGGCCCAGACGATGGGGGCAAGGCACAGGGGGGCCCTGTGGCCTCCTTGGGGCTGTTAGATTTGCCACCCTGGGGAACAGGACTCAGAAAGAGGCGGACTTTGGGTCAGGTCTCTGTGGCTTTTCTTGCAAGGTAGCCGAGCCATTCTGCTGCCGCAAAATCAACAAAGGAACTTGCGGGGCTAAAAGGCTAAACTTTTTATTGTGGCAGATACGCATTTTGCCACAAAGGCGCTTTTGTGTGCTCTCAACTTGCCAAGAGGTTTTATTTACTCTTTGCTTCTTTATTTATCACATTCCGGTAAGCAACTGTAAGTGGTAAGCGATTCCATGGAAAGGGTAGAAGTCATCTAAACACAGGTGAACGTATGCATGGACGTGGGGCAGCGGGGGCATGAGTGAGAGTAATCCCAGACCAATTTAGGCAAAGAAAAGACTACAACTTCCCGCAAGGTGCCGCCGGCTCTGGGAGCTGTGCACCCCCTTTTCTCTGTCAAAATACGCATAAGATTGGACCATTTCTGGCAGAGTTGAGGGTGCCCCAAATGTCTTTTTCCAGTGTTAAACTAGGCCAGCTTTCTCCAATTCCGCACCCTCCAAATGGATCAGAGTACCATGACCATCATCCCCTGACCGTGCTCGATTCCTGCATTTGCTGCTTTCGAACGGGCGTGACTGAGTAAGGTGATCTGGCAAAGATGGTGCTTCCGGCTGTGGTGCGGCTGCACGCCTGCAGAGAGTGCCAGGCTGGGGAAGGCTGACTGCCTGGGCCCCCTTTAAAGGCCCTGCGGCCTGGGGCCAGAATGACACAACACGCGGCAGCCGATGCCTCCCCTGGCCACGCAGAGCCCGGGAGCGGCGCTCGGGCCAGCAATTACCTTGCGTCACCCAGACTTACACTGACTTGGGCAGCACAAGGGCGTGGGCCTGAGGCCACTAATAGCCTCTGTCTCCTTTCCCCACACTGCGCGTGATTTCATTTAAAACCCGAAACACCTGCGCTTCTCCCCCAGGAAGCTTCCCACCCCAGTCGCAGAGAATGGCCAGCGGGGTTGCTGGCTCCCTCGGCAGGACTGCACCGCCCTCGGGTTCGAAGGGTGCTTTGGGGGGCGTTGTGAGGACTAGCTGCTTCTGCAGCCATTTTTAGGAACCATCCCCAACAGTCAAGTCGAAAAGGTGTGGCTCGTCCACGTGGCCCTGGAAGCGGACTTGGCGCGCTGAGAAATCCTCGGCCGTGGCCTTCTTGCCCTTTGGCCCTGTCTTCTGGCTGCAGAGCACCCCCGATGCCAAGGAGCGGCGGCCGGGAAGGGCGGCTACTCAGCCACCTGGGGACAGTCCCCAAAGCTCTCTGCGTGGGTCTCAGGGCAGGTTGCTGGTTCAGACATGCACTGCAATCCTGTGGCTACTGGGAAGGAACCGACGTGTTGCAACAACCATTCGTTTGGGTAGCCCGTCTCACCTTATTTCCGCCCCCTTTCTGGACCCATTCGATCCTGTCTGAATTTGCGGGAGCAGAGCTCTGCACAAGACCCCCCTCCAGGCGCTGTGCAAAGCCGGGGGGAAGCTGTGCTGACCGTGCACAGCACAATGCCGTTGCCATTGCCGTTGCGGGTGTTAACGTCATTGCTACGCCGCCTGCGGCCGAAGCACTCTGGGCAGTTCACATCATCTACGTCACCCTTCCAGGCTTTCACCAGGCTCCACTCGGCTTCCACGATCAGGCACTTCGGAGCGACCACACTCGAAACGCGGCATGAGGCTGTGGCCACCACATTTCAGAAGGAGCGCCGGACACTGGGAGAGGTGGCAGAGAAAGACCGGCAGGGTGGCCAAGGGCTGGCACAATTCCCCAAAGAGGACGGTCGCTATTCTCTGGGCTCTTTAGTTTATAAAACAGGTGAGCAAAGGGAAGAACATTCATACGGCTTGTTCAGAACAGGTTGCGTGGACCAGGGCCCTCCTTGCTACAGCCGTCCTGTTCACAGGCTGTGCTGGCTGCTGCAGACGGGTCTGAAACGGGTCTGAAGGATGGAGGGTCTGAAGGATGGAGAAGTTTCACTGCTCTTGTTATGCCAGAACCCAGAGGGGCCTTTCCATGAAGCTGAATGGGGCAAGAGTTGGGGCAGGCAGAAGAAGAGAGACACTGGGTCCCTCAGGGGCAGTGGTGAGCTGCACCTTGAGGGATCTTTGGATGGCCTCACAAGGGGACTGGAGAACTGTAGGTGGAAGCAGGCTCCTGGTGTCCACGAGGATCCTCCGCTGCAGAGGACACCGGTGTCTGAAGATCACATGCCAGGAAACATGAGTAGGAGGGAGCTGCTGTGCCCTGGCCCAGCTGGTGGGTTGGCCCTGGGTTCCTCGGGGAAGAGCTGGGCTTGGATGCTTCACACCAAGGCCTTCAGTCCCACCTGTGCCAGGTCAGGTCTGGCCGTGCTGGTGCTGGTCCCCTCTGAGAGCTGCACTGCAGAGGCTGGACTGGGGACCAGAAGGCAGAATGAAGATCCCGGGCAACCTCGGTAACTTGCATCCTGGGCTGAAAGCACCAGAATGAGATTTGGTAGGGACAAGTGCCAAGTCCTCCAGCGAGGAAAGAGAAAATTTATTATGTGCCATTGTATTTCATCGTATTTTATCGTGTTGTAAGCCACCCCGAGGTTTCGGCAAGGGGCGACATAGAAATGTTAATAATAATAATAATAATAATAATAATAATAATAATAATAATTGGTGCACGATGGGAAATGCGTGGCTCAGCAGAAATGAAAAAGAAAAAGACCTTGGCATGATTGTGGACGGACTAAATATGAGCCAATAATGGTATTACTTCCAAAGCACAAGAAGTAGTAGTTCCCCTATACTCCTCACTAGTCGGTCCTCACCTGGAATATTGTGTCCAGTTCTGGGCACCAAGATTGAAGAAAGATGCAGGTAAATTAGAAAGGGTCCAGAGGAGGGCAACAAAAATGATCCAGGGTTGGAAACTCTGCCCTGTGAGGGGAGACTGAGGGAACTGGCCATGTTCAGCCTTGGAAATCGAAGACTGAGGGGGGACATGGTCTCCCCCTATGAGTCCCTAAAGGCTGCCACAAAGAGGAAGGTCAAGATCGCATCTTGCTACTGCCAGAGTGTAGGACACAGAATAATCTGCTCAAGTTGTGACAGTCCAGATTCAGGCTTGAGATCAGGAAAGGTTCCCTCTCCGTCAGAGCAATCTGACCATGAGACCAGCTTGCTGGAGAAGTCATGGGTTCTCTCACTCAGGAGACGTTCAGGGCAAAACTGGATGTCATCTGAGTGGGAGGGTACCCGTCACTTGGAGTCCTGCAACAGGAGGGGGATGGACCCGATGGCCTTAACGGCCCTTCCAGCTCTACTCTTCTGTGATTCTATGATTCCTAAGCCCCATTTGCCTTTCCAGTGATGACGAATTGCTGTGAGGTGTCTTCTGTGAGAGGCAGTTTCTTGGGAGGAGTGACTCTCCAGATTGCGGAGCGAGAGCAGTGGGGCAATGCCGGGCTTTCCTTTCGAGGGCTCTTTGTGTTCCTTAGCAAATGCGTCAGCTGACTGTGAAACCAGCTGCTGGGCATGTCTGGGAAGGGCATGGCGGGTTTTTCTTAATAAGCACCACTGCCATTCACCCCCCCCCCACCTCCCCACAGCACCCGCATTTCCAAAAGCCTCTGTTAAACCAAGGCAAAACATCTTAGTTTCTGGAGGGATCGCAAGCATCTTATTAAAGCAATGCCATCAAATGCTGTTCAGTTTTTGCTCTAAAGGATTTTTGAACCAAGATCCCCCTTGGAACAGGGTGGGCTGTTCTAGAAGTTAAGGAAGCAGGCGTTCGCCTTTTAACAAATACAAATGAACTGGAGCTAAACTGTGCACTTTGCAAAACAGAAATATGTTATTGCCCACCCACTGCAATTAATGTGTGAATTCATCCAGGGAGGGGCTCTGAACCTCGTACAAGCACTTCTGATGCACACACACCTGGCCGATGCACGTTCAGGAGATACGGGCAGAAATAGTCAGGATGGCCCTTTGCGGATGGAAAGGTCCAGCAGGAGACAGGTGTGCAGAGACCAGGACGGTGCTTGGATGGGCGACCCAGCAGCATCCTTTGCTGGTCCTCTCAGCGAATCCCGTTTTCAGATGCTCCCGTTCTGACGTTTGATGGAGGAACGGTGTTCGCGCACAGACCTGTGAAGGGGCACTGTGGCTCCCAGCACTGAGCGTTACGTTTTAGACTGGGCACCACGAAGGGCAGCGATGCGTCCGCCTGCAGAGCCAGACGGGACAGCGGCAGGGCTCGCCTGCAGGGAGCCTGCCGTCGCGGGTGCGGGGCAGAGAGGGGCGCCAGCTGCCCGGGGGGGAGAAGGACTGCGGGGCCGGGGAGGCCCGGCCGGCGGGAGGGGCCCGGGCGGGCCGCGGGCGGAAGCGTGTTCGCCCACGATCTGGCCGGCCGGCCGGCCGGCGAGGGGGCTGCGCACGAGCGAGGTGGGCAGCGTGGGGGCGCGCGGCGGGGCAGCGGCTCCGGCGCGCCTCCTGCCCCCGCGGCTGCCCCTTCCGCTGCCCCGCCGGGCGCCGCCGGGGGAGGAGGCGGGGAGGCGCAGCCGGGCGGGGCGGGGCGGGGCGGGGGATTGGCCCGGCGCGCCCCATAAAGGCTGCCCGATGGCCGGGAGCCGGCAGTTGCGAGAGGCGAGTCGCGGCGGAGAGCATGGGCTGGCTGCGCCTGCCAGCCTTCCTGCAGTGCGGGGACAAGCAGGTGAGGCGGCCCGGGGGGCGGCGGGCGCCGCAGGAGCTCAGCCCGTCCCCTGCGCCTGGCCGGGGATGTGGGTGCTCGCACCGGAGGCGCAGTGTTTGCGCCCCCGGGCGACGATGGGCCAGGCGGTGCCCGAAAGGGCCCCTCCCAGGAAAGGGGGTCCCCCAGGTGGAAACCTCAGGGGCCCCCTCTTCTTGCCGCTGCCTGCTACGCGGACGCAGAAGGCAACTGGCCTGCGGTTGCGAGCTCCTGGCGACGGAGGCCTGCGTCGCCTCTGCCGGTTTCCTTCTCCACGGATCTTTGCTGCTCCTTGCCCAGTGCAGGCCCCTGCCCCAAGTAGCTTACACGTGGCACAGGGGAGGTAGCCAGGAAAGAGGTGCGAGCTGCAGCAAGTGGGCGTCCTTTCTCCCTGCTCTTGTAGGAAGGGAAAGGTGGCAGAGCCTCATCAACCTACTGGCCTCCAGATGTTTCGGACTCCAATCCCATCAGTCCCAACCTGTAGGCAGGAATGCTGGGAGCTGTAGTCCACAACATCTGGAAGAAACCACGTTGGAGAAAGCTGGGTGATGAGGCCCACAGACCCCTGAGCCAGGAGCCCCAGCTAATGAGGCAAAAGCAGGGGGCTTCCGCGAGGCCTGCCCGCACTGCCCCGTCCGAGGAATGCCACCCCTGGAAAGGTTCGCCCGGCACGTTTGGCACCAGAGAGGGGCTGTTCCTTCGCAGTGCAGTTTAAAAATGGCCTCTGGGCTTTTGGGACCGCACTCTCACCCTGGTCTTTGCGTGGGAGTCCAGCCTGGTAATGGGGCTGCTCTTTTCTGCCCACATTCCCTTGGTTTTACTCTGCCCTGTTTTTATTTCGTTTTAAAGTGTGTCTTTATGTTTGTAATGTATTGTACATCACCAAGAGAACATTGGGCATCGAGTGATTGAAAAACACGGCGAATACAATGAAAGTAGGAAATAACTTGCGAGTTTAGCCGAGGTACTCATAGGAAGGGCTGGCTGTGTTTGTGTTACTCAGGAGCCGGAGTTACGTACTCTGGGTAGTAATAATCCCAACACATGTGATGGAAACAAACATTGTACGGCTTCCCTCAGACAGTCCTCCAATAATTACTGTTGTGTTCGTCAAACCAGCCCTAACCTGGGAGGAGGTGAAACTTTGTACTCCCTTAATTAGGTTCCTGCTCCAGATCGGCAGATGATCTCCTTTGGTTGCTGCAGATTCCTTTCTGGTGACTAAGGGTGCCGCTCTGTGCATGTCGCTGGGCTCCTCTTATGTTTTGTGGGATGCCATTGCCACGGGGGGCTTTTGAGCAGCTCCTGACTCTCTGCCTCACCCACCTCGCAGGGCTCTTGGGAGGATAGAAGGCAGAGAAGGTACATGAGATGCACCTTGTGCACCTTGCAGAAGTAGGGAAAAGGTGAGGCAGAAATGATGGCGCAAAGGACTGAAAATAGGGCATGGACTTTATTCAGCCAGCCACGAGATGGACACCAAGCATGCAGGCTGTCCCGATCTGCAGACCTCTTGCTCAGGAAAGGTGTCATTAAAAGCAGGTTGGGTGGGAAGAAGGCGCTGAGGGGGAATGAGCAGACCATGCGGCTCCTCCATCCGGTGTTTTCCCCTCCGGAGTCCTCCTGGCTGAGAGCTCTGGAGCCCTCAGAAGGTGGCCTGGGCGCCGGCGGATGAGCCTGTTGCGCCAATGTGACTACGAGATTGTGCAAGGAGGGTGCACTCCTTCTCGGGCACACAAGTTTGGGAAGAAAAAAGGCCTGTCACTCCCAGCATGGCCCACTTCTTCTTCCGCCTAAGCGTGCACAGAATGGTACTGTAACGCGGCCAGCGATGCGCCGGGCGAAGAGCGTGTGACTGGCCCAAAGTCGGCACATGGACTACAGGGCTGAGCGAGGACAGAACCCACAAGTCCCGAGTCCTGGCCCAAGTCGCTGAGCGCGTCGCCACTTTGGGTCGCTACCGAATGTCCTTAGCCTTTGCTCGCTCAGCGGCACGGTGGACGGGCAAGTCACTCTCCGTCCTTTTCCTTCTCGAAGGAATTCACATTGTCTACTGAGAAAATAGCGGAGAGCGATGATGAGAACACCGAGCGGGGAAACTGGTCGAGCAAAACGGATTACCTGCTCTCGATGGTCGGCTATGCGGTCGGCCTGGGCAACGTGTGGCGATTCCCCTACCTGACCTATCAGAACGGCGGAGGTAGGAGCTCTCCTTTCGCTTGGCTTCCAGTTTCAGCAGCAAGGGGCTCTTCCCAGGAGAAGGGGGAGAACTTAGTGTGCAGCAGTGCAGTGTTAAACTTGCCAGTGTCATCACAGATGTGAGCAAAGGGCCGCTCATCTGGTCACCTGGGGCGAGTCGAAACTCCCTTTAGGTGACCCTCCAGTGAAGAGGTACAAAGGGTGTTTCTTCCCCTGCCTCACCTGTCCCTTATGACACCAAGGGTTAATCCAAGCAGGCTGCTATTAATCTGAGAGAGATCTGAACTTCTTGAGTTTCTTGGCATGCATTTGCCTTTTTGTTCTGTATGATTTCTTTTCTGTTTGATGGGAGGAAGCCGAAGAGAACTGCCTCCCTCTTTCAGCATCCATCTTGCTGGTCATCTGCAGCCCCAAGGCCGTTGCCTGCACGAGAGGGGAGCACGTTGCGGGACGTGGCACAGCAGTTCCCAGGATACCCCACGTCAGATTTCCTCCCATTGGGGTGCTTCTGAATGAGGCGTTCATCTTGCTGTCGCCTGCTCACTTGCAGAGTTTTGTGGCTCTGGGCTCCCACCGCAGATTCCCACAGGTTCTTCTGTCCTTTTCCCCAGCACAGGGAAGCAACTTAGAAGAAAGGAGTAACCGCGGCTCTTTGAGGGCTGGTGCCGAGAGCCTCTGCCCGGACACACAGCCCTCCTTGGGCCATTCCCTTTCCCCTCTGACGCCTTCCTTGCCCGTGAATCGCAGGGAGCGGCCTGCTGAGCAGAGCAATCCCCCCCCACCGCTGGGCCCTCCAGGGCCTTTGGCCCTGAGCTCCCAGCTTTCCTGTCCATTGGCCTGCTGGAAGTTGCCCCAAAGGACCCACTCGATCGGGTCGCAGGAGGACGGGGACGGTGCCGAGCACAAGATCGCGACAGGCTGCGCTGCTTCGCCCCCCTGGGCGAGACGAGGGCCACGCACGGTTGCACCCGGCTTGGGGGCCGAGGGCACTGGGGTTGCCCGGCGGACGTTTGCTCTGATGCAGTAGGGCAGGTCTGGCACCCCACGGGGACTTTTCGGCAGTGGCACCCTCTGCTTCCTTCAGGAGGGGTGTGCCCCTTCCTTGCTGCTCCATGGGGCCAGCCCTACCAGTAGGCAAAGTGATGCTGCTGACTTGGGCAGCAGTTGCGGGAAGCAGCAGGGGGCAGAGATCTGTGCACCTCAAACTCTGCCCTGCAGCCTGGGGCAACCCCAGTTGTGGTGCAAGGTGCTGCTGCTGCTTCTTATCGAGGAAAGATTAAGTTAGATTTGGTTGCTGGTCCAGTTCTGTGTTGCAGATGGGATCTTAATTATCACCCCAGGCAGGGCAATTTGTGGCTTGCGCTGCTGCTGGAGTTCGGGCCGTCATGAGTTCCCTCCCCGAGTCCCAGGGAACACACATTTCCGCTTTGCCACGTCAGAATCCTCCCTTTCTGGCTCTGCCTTGCTGCGGTCTCTTCTTTTACGCAGTATGTCGGTATGCAGTTTGCAGTGTGCTTTGGCCACCATTGTCCGCCCAGAGGACCGCGCCTGTGTGTGCGAAACGCTGCGCAGCAGAGGTGGGCCGGGTGGCCCAGCGTCCTCAGCCCCTTTTCCCACAGCAGAGCTGGCCATTAGTGGCCGTTGCATGATGCCTCTGGTAGTGCAGAAGGGCTGCAGGGGGGAAGCCTGGCGGGCCCGTCCCTCGGCGGCACCCTGCTCTCCACCGCTGGAACTGGCACTCGCCTGCAGCCCCATTCTGGGTCTGGGTTCACCTCCCCACCGGAGAACCACCTCTAAACCTGGAGCAACCAGGCACCAGCTAAAAGTAGGCCGCGCCTTCCGCTGTGCAGAACTGAAGTGCAGGGAAATGTCCAGAAGGCAGCCACGATCCAGGCGCCCCCTTCCCGGTTCGCGCCTGTGCTTTGGATGCTTTCCCGTGTGCCCCGGCGGCCACCGATCCCCCTGTTTTGTTTGCGCCGAGTGGACGGCCAACAGCCCCGCGGCCCGAGCTCCCGGCTTGGGAAGGGGCAGGAGCAGCTGCTCACGTCGGCTCTGCTCTCTTGGCAGGGGCCTTCCTGATACCGTACGCCATTATGCTCGCTCTGGCCGGACTGCCACTCTTCTTTCTGGAATGCTCCCTCGGGCAGTTTGCCAGCTTGGGACCCGTTTCCGTTTGGCGGATCCTGCCCCTTTTACAAGGTGAGCCTTGTTAGCCGCCCTCTTCTGGTTACACCTGGGGGTGGGTGAGCGTGCGCTGGAAAAACGAGCTTCCTGGGAAAGCGTGTCTCTGCCGCGCTCCCAAGGCCTCGGGAACCTGAGCCGAGCCTCTGGCGAGGTGGGCAGGGGCGCTGGAGAGGCCCCTGCACTGACCTCTGCCCAGCACCCTTGCTGGCGCCCATCCTGACATGCCGGCCAGGAAGGCCAGCCGCTGGGGGCTGGAGAAGGGGTGGGTCCGAGGCTTGGCCACCTGGGGAGCCCTGGAGGGCTGCAGTGGGGCCGCAGGGGGTTCACTGCGACCCCTGGGCCTTAGGGGTCCGATCAGGTAGCCGCCTTGTTCTAGAAGCTTGGCGCATCAACGGTTTGGGAGGAGTCTGGGGAAACCGTGTGGGCTACTGAGAGCAGGAAAGCACACGGGGTTTAAACAGGATGGGACCCCACTCCCCCCCACGCACCGTGCCCCGGGGGACTGGCCGGGTCTCAGGAAGCGGGCGCAGCGCCAGAAGGCACCTTCTGCTCCTCTGAGCGCCACCTTCTCTGCTTCCTTCCTCCCAGGTGTGGGAATCACCATGGTGATCATCTCGACGTTCGTGACCATTTATTACAACGTCATCATTGGCTACAGCCTCTACTACCTGTTCGCCTCCTTCCAAAGCGTCCTGCCCTGGTCCTGGTGCGACCCCGCCTGGGCCGACAGCAAGTGCAGCCAGGGGCCAATGGGTAAGGTGACCGCGCGCGGCACAGTCCCTCTGGCCCGGCCAGGGACCCTGCGCAGCGCTTCGTTTCGCCACAGGTGCCCGGAGCCTGGCCGCTCGACGGTGGCCTCGCTGCAGCCGCAGAAAGCGGGCGGGTGGATGGACGAGCGCACGGGGGAATGCGCACCCCAGGAACGGGGCAAAGCTCTTTCCTGCTGCAAAGATCCACATTGCAACGAGCTCTGGTCACACTCCAGGGGGACCCAGCGGCCGAGCCGGGGCGGGGCCTGCAAAGGAAGGGGGTGGAGCTGCGCGGGCAGAAGTGGGCTTGGCTACCCGTGACAGGCAGGGCGCAAACGGGTGTAGCCCATTGCCTGCTTCTCCCGCAGGGAAACGTGTGGCTTGCCTCCGTTCGTCTGCATCTTCCTCCGCCCTGGCAAGCCGGTGCAAATTGCACGTGGCTAAAGGAGCCGTCCTGGGGGACCGTGCGTGGGATTCCGCCAAGATCCTTTTGTGCACTGTTCGACCATTCAGCCGATGCGTCCGCGCATCGTGCGGAAACACCACACAAAAGGGAACTGGGCGCATGGCTACATCCTGTGCTCTTTGAAACCAGTGTTCTGTCGAGCCACAGCCACAGGTGTACATTGCTAAGACGCCACGCCGGAAGCAGCTTCGCAGCCTCGGGCACGATCACGCTGAGGTGGCTGCGTCAAAAAAGGGCCTTTTTCCTCAGTGCCCACATGAATACCAGTAATGTCGAAAATGGTGGGCACAGCAGGGCAGGGAAGGAGCTCGACCTGAAGGAAAGTGTGCTCCTTGACACAAACATTGGAAATAATGCCAGCGAAAGAACAGGAGAATCACAGGATCCTAGAAGAGTAGAGTTGGAAGGGGCCAGGAAGGCCATGGGGCCCCACCCCTGCTCTTGCAGGACACCACGTCACACCATCCCACTCAGAGGGCTGCCCGGTTTCACCTTGACTGTCCCCAGTGTGGGGGAGCCCCCCACCTCTCCAGGCAGCTGGTCTCACTCTCCCATTGCTCTGACCATGAGGAAGCTTTTCCTGATGTCCAGCCTGGATCTGGGTTGTTGCAACTTGACTTGATTGTTCCATGTCCTGCACTCTGCCATCAGCAAGAAGAGATCTTGACCCTCCTCTTTGTGACAGCCTTTGAGGTGCTTATAGAGGGATCTCATGTGTCCCCCCCTCCCCCCAGTCTTCTCTTCTCGAGGCCGAACATGTCCTGTTCTCCCAGTCTCTCCTCACAGGGCAGAGTTTCCAAACCTGGATCCTTTTTGTTGCCCTCCGCTGGATCCTTCTATTTTTCTGTGTCTTTCCTCAGTCTTGGTGCCCAGGACTGGACACGGGATTCCAGATGGAGTCTGACCAGTGCTGAGCAGAGGGAGCTGCCACTCTCGCGATTTGGAAGTGATGCTTCTGTTAATGCACCCCAAAATAGCATTTGCCTTTTTTGTGACTGCATCACGTTGTGGGCTCGTATCCAGCCTGTTGTCCAGTTCAACTCTGGGGGTGCCCAACCCTACGGTGGGGCTCCCCACAGCCACCTGCTGGTGGTCCTGCAAGCAGCACGCTGGCTCCTGCTCCATTTCGGGGGCCCTTCCCAGGTGCTTCAGGACATTCACAATCCCCAGATCCATGGAGAAATTAAGTCAAGGTGGTTTTGGGGATCATCTGCCTGCCTACATTTCCTCCCAGATCAGGAGACCATGAGAGGTGCAGGCCCTTTGCCTGCAGTGGCCTTCCCCAACCCGGTGCCCCCCAGGTGTGCTGGCCACCAGTTGGGACTGGCTGACACAGATGCACGCACGTCTGTGCACAGCTTTTCTGCCATCCTTACACTCATTTTGCCAGGAATAAATAAATGATCATGGGCTGAAATCACAGTGGTGGAAAAGAATTTAAAAAACAGAGAACAACTCCTCCTTTTCTTTCAGGGCACTGCAATGTAACTTTGACAAATGCGAGCACTATTTCTGTGAATTACACGTGGGTCCAGAGCGAGAACCTCACCTGCATCAGCGGCTCTTTGGTGCTTACGGACACCCAGGTGCCGAGCGAACAGTACTGGAAGTGAGTAGCTGGTCCATCGCGCGGCACGCGGCAAAGGCCTGGCCGCTTCGCGAGGGCCACAGCAGCTGCGCAGAGGTGGGCGCACGCCGTGTGTGGAGGGGCTCGGTCCAAGCCCTGTGATCTCCAGGGAGTCCCAGGAAAGGGGGCTCCCACCTGCAATCCCAAGGCGCCGCTGCCGGTCAGAGCTGCAAAACTGGGCGAGGCGGACCAAGGATCTGCCTGAAGACAATCAGCTTCCTAGCGCCCCGAGAACGGCGGTGGCCTGTGGCTGGAAGCGACGAGCGGCCGGCGTCTCCTCCAGCAGACCCCCAAGGGCGACGGCGGTGATGCGAGGGGCTGGGGAGTGGCGGCCTGCGGCCCCATCGGGAGGGAGGCCCCCTTGGGTTGGCGGGGCTCGCCCCGGGTGCGGGGCTGCAGTGCCAGCTCCTTGCGGGTTTTGAGGGCCTTTGCCATGGACCCTCCTCCCGCTCCTCACTCTCTCGTCTGCCTGCCAGGCAAGGAGCTGGGGAGCGGCGGGGGGGGGGGGGATGTAATGGGGGAGAGGAGGAGTGGCCCCCAGGGGCTCTGGCTGGTGGATGCCGCCAGGACGAGGCCCCCCCACCCGGGAAATCCACAACAGACTTACATTAGTTGGCCTGATGCAAGGACGTGGCCTGTGGATTCCAGCTCTTCCTGAGTTGTGTGAACCCTGCAGACCTGCAGGCTGTTCTTTAGCAAACTCCATCCCGGAGCAGACCCAATAAGTGCCTTCCCCGCATTGGCTCGGCTCATTTTTCCGGGATCTGCCTTTGGGATGGGGGCTTTGCAGATTTTCCAGCGTGCACATTTCACGACTCCAGATTAGCACAATCTCTTTGGCGCGATCGGGACAAAAACCACAGAACAAAAAGGCACCTGGCGAGCCACAAACGGGGAGGACGCTTCGAGGCATCCGTGCATCCCTGCCCTGGACTCGTGCCTGCACGTTCCCTGGCTCTGTTGCCTCACCCAGACAGCCTCGCTGGGCAGGTGCCTTTTAATACCTGAACGTCCATAATTTGCCATGGTGTGGATGGCCCCATTCCTCTGCCGCGCATGAGTCAGTGCCGGCTGTGGTGCCTTTGCCTGGTGATGCATGATGGGTGTGCGCCACTGAGCTCGCTGCTCGCCTGGTGTGCGCACGTGCCCAGACACGCCCGCCCGGGAGAGGGACCTGGATGCTCCTGAACTTCCAGGACTGGGGCCCGGGCCCACACGGCCAGGGATGGAGGGGACGTTTGGCAGAACCAGGAGCACCGTCCCAAAACCCGCAGGGAGGGGCTGTGCCTGGGGTGGGACGAGACCCTGGCCAGCTGGATAAGTGTCCACCTTCTTGACAGATGGAGGACAGAATGAGGCTTATGGGCAGGCAGTAGCCAGGTAGCACCCGCAAAGTGTAAGTTGCTCTGATTACGTCTCTCTGGATAGGTGTGTGTCCATATGTGCGTGCATTTGTATATGTACGTGTGTGCACACACAAGTCTGTGATATGGATGACACGTATCTGGATATTTGGTCTGCCCTTCTTAAAGCTTAGGTATAACTGCTTTTACTGGTTGCTGTAATTTTATATGTAGACGCAGGTGATACGCTTTTCAGATGTGTCTGCTACAAGTGATTTATTCACATGTGTATGAGAAAATTGTATTTCTGCCTCTCTTTTGTTGAAATTTGCAATAGAAAAATACTTTTTTTAAAGAAGCCTCATTGTTCATTCGGGTTAGGGTTCAGGTACAGAAACCCTGTAATCTGTTTCAGCAAAGCTCCCAGCACTCAAAACTGGCCCCGGTGGAAGAAATATCCCATGGTAGGAAAGACACAGGCCGAGTCCACGCAACGCGGGAAGCCACGGGGGCCTGCCTGTGGCTGGAGCCCGGCCAGGATGGTTCGCAGGCGGTGCCGCTGCTCCCGGGCGCGGGGACAGGCATGCCCCAGTGTAAAAGCCGCGGTGGTTTATCGTGTGTGCGCTGGGGGCCCGAGTCGTGTCCTCCTGATCACGTGTTGCAGAAGATTAAGAGTGCCGCTGGTTCTGCTGAGAGCAACACCTCTCCTGATGCTGCCTGATCTTCTTCTTCCAGCAAAAAGGTCCTCCAGCGATCGGGAGGGCTGAACGAGACCGGAGAGGTCGTGTGGTACTTGGCCCTCTGCCTTCTCCTCTCCTGGCTGATCGTCGCAGTCGCCTTGTTCAAAGGGATCAAGTCTTCAGGGAAGGTGAACTCAGGGAACCAGCGAGGGTCGGTCGCTGCACATCCTTTCCCTGAGACGCAGGAGAGCAGCTTGCACATGGCCAAGAAGGGGATGAAAGAGAGAGATCTCTTTGCACAAAGGCCAAATTGCACCGCTAAATTGGAAAGAGCAGCCGCTTTTTAAACTGGTGGTGGAAGGGGCTGCTGTTGATTGGCCCCTTCAAAGCCCCCCTGCACGTTTTGCCATTACGGCCTTTAAAGCAGACTCAGACTGGCATCCTAGCGAGGAGAGGCTGTCCTCAAACAAAGACCAGCTCTGGAAACAGAGGCCTGTCCTTTCTGAAGGAGGACCCTTGGCCACCCTCGGACCGCCAGTCCATCAGCCCATACTTCCCCCTCATCCAGCCACAACTGCCCCTTATTCCAGTGAGAGTTCATTTCCTTCCTCACCTGCGGAAGAGAAGGGCTTTTGGGAGAGCTTCCACGAGGAAAGAGAGGGAGCTCCAGGGCCCCAGAAGGCGGAGGGCCGCTGCAGGGGCACCTGTCACCGGATGCTGGTGAAGGACAGGCGGGCAGCCGCCTTCCCCATTCAGCCTCCTGGAAGCAAGGCAAAGTGACTCCCCTGAAACGGGCATTCAGCTCAATGGCGCTGGCCCATTTTGGTGTGCCATTCCAATAGTCCCGCACTGAGCTCCCAGAGCAACTCTGGGGCAGATATAAATCAGGAAGGGATGTGTCATCTGTGCGCATCTCCTGCAGGCAAAGCCAAGCAAGGTGCTGCCTTTGGTTGCTGAGGATTATTGTCCCGAGGAGTGCCCCCCCCCTCCACCCACCCACCGAGACCAGGAAGTCATAATGACAGCGGGCCAAAAGATCTGCTTCTCAGAGTTGGCAGCTCAGTGAGAATTCCGGGAGGGACCTGGGCTTTGTAGTACAGCGCTCGCTCTTTCTGTCCGCGTAGTCTTGGGTCGCATCTTTGGCATCTCCACCTGAAGGGTTCAGGAGGAAAGAGATGCGAAGGAATTTGGTCTGAGACCGGCAGTCAGAATAGGTTGCATGGGTGCGGTGGATGAAATAGCCGTGGAGAAAGGTTCTGGGAGGCCACCTGGAGAGAGTTCACACTGGACTGGGAGAGGCAGGGTGCTGCAGCCTCCAAGTCTGAGTCCGTTCGCTCCTTCCTGTTCCTCCCCCGTCCCTCCTCTCACACTGATGTGCTTTCTCCACCAGGTTGTCTACTTCACAGCCATCTTCCCCTATGTCGTCCTGATTATCTTGTTGATACGCGGAGCCACCCTGGAAGGCGCTCGAGAGGGCATTGAGTACTACATTGGGAGCCAGTCCAACTTCACCAAGCTTACAGAAGCAGAGGTGAGCGCCTCCCTGTTTCCATCAGTGAAAGGTGGGAGTGATCTTCCCCAACCCGGTTTGGATGGCCGCTCCCAGCACCCCCAGCCACAATGGGAGATGGACTCCTGCACCCGTGGTGGGCAGCAGCTCAGGCTGGCTCCGAGTGAGCAGCGCTTCCAGGGTGCTGTGTGCGTCGCAGACCCCCTGGGTGGAGGGAAGCTCTTGCCGCTGGGACTCAGTGGGTTGGCGCTGGATGCATCCTGGGGCCCGTGGCTGGCCCAGCCCAGTGAGCCCAGTGGCTAGGCCTGTCCAAGCCCCAGAGCCCCCCTCCATGGAATACTCCTGGCAGTTGTGCGGAGCATCTGGATTGGCCCAGCCTGACTTAAGGAAAGGGGCTGCCTGGCCTCCTGCCCGTTGACGAGCTCAGCAGAGCGACGCTTCCAGCAGGGGGGACTCCGGCGGTTCCTACTGGGGCAGGCAGTGAGTTGCGGCTGCCTCCATCCAGGCTCCAGTTCAGCGGGACACTACTGGCTTGTGCTGAGAGTTGCTGGCCAGCCTGTGCTGGGTGCTTTGACTGATGGAGAAAAGCAAGGCTTCCATCTTAGTTTCCTCCACCCAAAGTATTCATCTTTGTGCCGGTGTTAATGCTCACTCTCTCACACACCCGCCTCAAATGATCTAAGCCAGGACCTGAACTGCCTCTCTGTCTTTGCCCAGGTCTGGAAGGACGCGGCGACACAAATTTTCTTCTCCCTCTCTGTTGCGTGGGGTGGGTTGGTCGCCCTCTCCTCGTACAATAAATTCCACAACAATTGCTACTCCGACGCCATCTTTGTTTGCGTGACCAACTGCCTCACCAGCGTCTTTGCCGGCTTTGCCATCTTCTCCATCTTGGGACACATGGCCTTCAAGGCAAACAAGAAGGTCTCGGAGGTCGTTGATTCAGGTGGGTTGGACAAGCTTCCACGGACATGGCTTTGACCGATCGTGGGCCTACGCAGGCTGAAGAAGCGTGTTGCCCCTGAAGTGTGTTTGGAGTGGACCCAGTAGAGGATGGTGGGAGAAAGTAGACAAGGATGTGTGTTTTTCTCCCAACAAAGCTAAATGGTGTGAGATGCCGAGCAGATCAAAGGAAGGGCTTCTTCCCACTGTGCATAGTCTAGGGTTGGAGGCCATCTTGAACGACTTTAAAGAGGGACTGGGCAACCTCGTGAAGGAGAAGCCCTCCGTGGCTGCCTGTTCCCATTGTTTAGGGAGGGACTGACTGGGTGCTAGTGGGCTTTCAGAATGCAACTAATGGCCGCTGTGGGGACAGAACATTGGACTGGCCTGGACCTTGCTCTGATTCTGTGCAGCTCCTCAGAGAGTCTAATGTTCTCAAGAAGAAGCCTTCAGACACGTAATCTTCAAATGCCGGTCGTGAGGGCGGTTTATTGCCTCCATCCTCGCTTCCTTGAACTCCTTCGGAGAGTGGGGAAAACTGGACACGCTGGGCTGCGTGGCTCTTGCTCTGCTCCAGGAAGGCCCTTGCTGGGCACTCGGAGCTTGGTGGGCACCTACAGTGTGGGCTGTGGACGCGAGTGTCGAGGTGCAGCTGGCGCTGCCTCCGTGATGCCTTGGCCATCCCTGCCCAGCAGCCGAATGTCCATCTGCAATGCCGCCTTTGCTTCGGCTCCATTTCAGGTTTCGACTTGGCGTTTGTTGCCTATCCAGAGGCTCTTTCCAAGCTGCCCGTGGCTCCACTCTGGTCCTTTTTGTTCTTCTTCATGCTTCTGCTCTTGGGACTGGATTCACAATTTGCTACCATAGGTAAGTGGTGGGCAAAGCCGTCTTCACCTGAAGCTCCGAGTCGGCCGGTTGTGGCGCGTGCTCATAGCCGCACAACTGAGCTTGTCACGGAGGGGCAGGTGTGCAGTCCAATGGCTTGTTTAGTTGGGGCTGAAATGTACAAAAGATCAACTGGTTAAATGGACGCTGAAGTGGGTTCGCCTTCCCCCTTTCCCCACCGACCTTCCGCCAGAAGTTTCAGCCTGCCTGTCGAGGGGGCAGGGCCAAGGCCTCGCAGAGCCAGCGCTCTGCACTGAGGGCCTTTTCTGCTGCTAGAGGCGCCCCTGCCTTGAGAGCAAAACATTTAGCAGTTCGCTCACTCCAGTTTTGCATGCTCATTTCGGTCTGCTGCTGCCGGCTGCCTTGAGCTGCCCCCTTTGAAAGAACAGGCAGGACACACACGTTGGAAACGAAGTGCTGCGCCAGCTCCTCATGCCCCTTTGTCCTCCAGAGACCATCACGACCACCATCCAAGATATCTACCCCAAGGTGATGAAGAAAATGCGGGTCGTCGTGACACTGGTGCTGTGCATGGTGCTGTTCCTTCTGGGGCTTGTGTGCGTCACCCAGGTAGGTTTTTTAGGGCTGGGAGAACAGGGATCTTTGGGCTCCCCTAAATTCCCCCAAAACCATTCTGGCTCCAACCCACTTTTGCTCGCTTGAATGGGAAAAGTGCCGCCTTTGAATGGAGAAAATAGCCGTTCCCGCGCACATTTCGCCGAGTGCGTGCTTTCCCCGCCACTGACCAAGGCATGGAAAAGTGCCACGTGTGACGCCAGGGGCGCCCTTTTCGAGTTTGACTGATATGAAAACAGTCCTCCAGCAGTCGTGCTCCTGCTCGCATTCGCGTCCGGACCGGGGAAGGGGGAGGTCAGTGTGATTTGCGAGCGGAGAACCCCGTGCTTCCCCTCGGCCTGCAAGAAAGCGAGCCGTGCTGCAAGGCAGGCGATGCTGAGAGAGACCCCTGGAGGGACCCCGCGAGCGCTGGGAGGAATGACCTCACCCCTGTCCCCGCTCTTCCTGCAGGCTGGGATTTACTGGGTCAACCTGGTGGACCATTTCTGTGCTGGCTGGGGAATCCTTTTTGCTGCTGTCCTTGAGCTGGCCGGAGTCTGCTGGATTTACGGTAAATCTGTGCTCGGAGACACCCCCTCAACGCCTCCAGTGCCCCCACCTTCAGCACAGCAGTGACAACCAGCGTTTTAGGAATCCTTAAACTAAATCTAAATTCTTGCTGCCAATTGCTCAAATCAACTGTTTCTTGAGGTCCATAACCAGACAGAAAATGCCATGTGTGATATATATCGGGATTGGATCCAGACTCAGGCATACTTTGAGTAGACCCATTGGGATCAGCCGGACTTGGGGTTAAGTAACAGAAGTCCTATTGATTTCAGTGAGCTTGATTACATCTGGATCTGAGCCCAAATATTGATCACACCTGTTGTCTTTTGCATCTGGTCACGGACCATGAAAGCAGTTTTTATTCAATAATCCTCTGCTGTAGCTGAGTGTGGAGCTTCACTGTTTCAGGAAAAGGTCTTTGCAACCTTCTCACAGAAAGGGACAGCTATTGCTGTTTGGCTGCATGATTATGGGATTGCATTCCCATGCTGCCTGCAGCTGAGAAAACAGGATTCCCCTGTCTCCCAGCTCTGATGCAGGGAAGGAACGGCGGCCGCAGAGAAGGGGGAGCGGCTGGGAGCCAGGTCCCCGGCAAACACTGCCATCACCTTCGCTGCCAGGCCAAGGGGCCTCAGCCGGGCGGCAGAATCTGGCCCCCGAACGGAGCTGTGGGGCAGGAGGAGGCATGTGCAGGCAGAGATTACCTCTGCACCCCCCCACCCTGCCTAGGGTGCTTACCCCCTCCGTGTGCCAAGGCACCCCCACTGGGTGGCCCTGGAAATAAACTTGGCACCCATTGTTCTGATGTGCCAAGGGTGCGGCCCCGCCTGGTGTGTCTGGGAAATGGGCACCCCTCCTGTTGCGAACCTCGGCGGGTGAATGCAATTAGGGAACCCACCTGCAGCATGAGGGGGGGCTCCATGGCAAACCGTGGGCACCCCAGCGTCAACCTGGGGGGCGTCTACAATTTGCAAAGCGTCCAGCCGCAAGCACTGGGGCCGCTGCTTGAGATGTGGAAGAGCTGCTGCCGGCCAGAGCTGAGCACACTGGGCCAGAGGGTCCAAAGCAGCTGCTTGCCCCTTGTCTCCCACTCAATGTCCACGGTGCGTCTCCGCCCCCGGTCTGCTGCAGCACCGCCTCTGTGCCAGCGAAGCCTCAGGCCTTCGGAGCCGAAGCCGCTCTGTTCCCTACAGAGACTCTGCCCACAGCAGGGCGTCTGCATCTCCAGCCATGCACTGGCACGGAGCTAACTCTGCGGGATGTGGCTGCTTTGCACAGGGGGAAACCGGTTCATCCAAGACATAGAAATGATGATCGGGAAGAAAAGCTTCATCTTCTGGCTGTGGTGGAGAGCCTGCTGGTTTGTCATCACACCGTGCCTCCTGATTGTAAGTACGAGCAAGAGGTTTGAGTAGTTCCGAGGGAGAAGATTAGAAACACAGAAACAGCGCGAGGCAGAAGGGGCCTCCCGGGCCATCTAGTCTGACCCCCGGCTCCAGCCGGCTCCACTCACGACGTGCCCACCATGTGCACGTCCAGCCCATCCTTGAACCGATGGGGCCTCACCCACCTCCCGTGGAAGCCCATTCCACACCCTCAGGCTCCTGACTGTCAGGAAGTGCTTCCTGGTATCTAAATGGAACCTCAGTTCCCTGAGCTTGGCTCCGTTGGAGCGCGTCCTGCCTTCCTCTGCAGGGGAGAACAGGTCTCTACCCATCTCCATGTGACACCCCCTCACATACCTGCATGTCACCAACTGATCCCCTCTGAGTCTCCTCTTCTCCAGGCTGAAGAGGCCCAGTTCCCTCAGTCTCGCCTCATACGGCATCCCCTGCAAACCGGCCACCAACCTTGTGGCCCTGCGCTGCACTGACTCCAACCTGGCTATAGCCTTCCTGTAACGAGGGGCCCAAAACTGAGCACAATACTCCAGGTGCAGACGCACCAGAGTCGTATAGAGTGGCAGTAACACCTCTCTTGATCTGGAAGCCATGGGCCCAGGGGCTCCCCTTCAATAAAAAAGTCGGGGAGCCTGCTTCTGCACTTCATTTGTAGGCTTCCCACTTGGGCCTCTGATGGGATGCTGGGAGGGGCGGATTTGATGGAGGCACGTTTGGCTGGAGCTTGCCCATGTTTGTGAAGCAGAGGCCCGAGAACTTCTCTCTTGCCCTCTGTGCCATTAAAGGGGAAAACCCTGCTAGGGTAGGGGTAAAAAAATGGATAAAAACAGGGGTATAAAACACCTTAAAAAAGAAGAAAAAGACCAGTGAGGGAGTGAGCATCCTTCATGGCTACCATTCCAGAAGGAGGGTGCTTTGTGGGGCATCATGGAGGAGGGCCTGAGAGGGGGAGGGGGAGCACTTCGTGCTGCAACATTCTGTTGCGGGCCTCCCTGTTGGGGCGCTGCAGCACGAGAGCCCCACGCAGAGGCAGTCTACCTGGGAGGAGCGGGTGCGATTGCCCCAGAGTGCCCTGTGCGCTGCGCTCCTGGCGGCCTGCCTGTGGGTGGGGCGTGGCGTAGCGCCTTCCCCACCAGCTCTGTTTGCACACCCGTCCCTCCCTCCCTCCTCCATGTCCCCACGCCGCCGTTTCCGCACCCGTGCCTGAGCCGGTGGTGACATTCCTCCCCATCCGAGGACCCTGCAGCTCCTCGGAGCGGTTCTTGGCAGCCCTGCGGGAGACCGTGAGCATCAATGCTGGGCTGGGCCGGAATGCGCCACCGGGGAACAGAACATTCTGCCCTTGGCACCTTCTCCGTGTCGGCCAGGCCCGGGAGGTCCGGAGTGTCTTTCGCAACGTGCCAACAGCACAGGTAGCACTTGCAGATATGCCCTGCTGAATGCCAGGATCCCTGGCGCTCCTGCGGGCTCAGCTCACCGGCTGGCACGTTTGGAGGGTGCAAGGCCAGCCTCCTGCCCGGCCTGATCTAATAAGGAAACAGGGAAAGAGCACTCCAGGTCTCGCCATCTAGTTTCAGGAGAGCGCAGGCCTGAGGTGGCTGCTGGGTGTTCCCCACTCCGGGTGCAAAGCCCCCGGTTTCCTTCCCCGAGATGCGACGGCGTGCTCTGCAGGTGCGGGCCGCCTGTGCAATATTCACCTCCCGCAGTGCAGGCAGGCGGTCTGCTCCTTCCCCTCCAGGCCGGCCCCTGCGACACCCATGCCGGGCCCCAAGAGCACACGCCGCTGCAAAAGCTTCCCGCAGGGGCTGCGTTTGCCCTGCGATGCTTGGGAAGGCGCTGCCTCCTCTTCCTCTTCGAATTCCGCCTGCCTGTTCTGCTTCCAAGCAGTTTTCTTTGCCCTTCCCTTCTCTCTGAAAAGCGGGTGTGTTGTCACACGGCAGCTTGCATCGTGCCTTCCTGACGAAGAATTCCCACAGCCTCCCTTTACATGGCCGGCTTGCCTTTTTGTGGTGCTGTTTCCAAAGGAAGCCCGTGGAGGTGACCCAATCCCTGCCACGTCCATGGTCTTCCCGAAGCACATCCTGAGCTTTCGAAGCACATGACTTTGCAGCAAGCTTCCAATGTGCAGAAACACAGAAAGATCACAAGGGGTCTCCCAGGTCATCTAGTCTGACCCCCAGCTCCAGCCGGCTCCGCTCACGTAATAGCCAGAAATGGCAGGGTAGTCCAGAGGGTCAGGAGAGATTTCTGGGTGGGAGGAAGGCTCCAGCGATCTGGTGCAGCCGTTGGGAATTCTGGGCCAGAGCATGTCTGCCTCGGGTCCACTCAGCCCCGCTCTCAGCAGGCCAGGAGGGTTCTGCCCCGCCGGGATGTTGGCTCTCACGTCTTTCTTCCCCGTCTCTCTCCACCCGCAAACAGGCCATCTTGGTTTGGTCTCTGGTGACATTCGAGCCCCCGACATACGGCATGGTGAAGTACCCTGCCTGGGGCTCCGTGGTTGGCTGGTGCATGATCATGTTCTGCCTGGTCTGGATCCCCGTCGTTGCGGTCTACAAGATAGCCAAGGCCGAAGGGAGCCTGTGGCAGGTGAGTCTGCCGGAGCTGCGAGGGCTCAACCGGCCCAGCAAGACCCGAGCGGCCAGGGCTCAGCGGCGGAGCTCCGCTTTGCGGGTGGAAGCGCCCGGCTTTGCGCCACAGCCTCCCCAGATGGGGCTGGAAGGAGACCCACGGATCTGTGGGAAGCCCCTCTTGGCTGGGCCGGATAGAACCAGGGCTTGCCCCGGTCTAAGGAACCATCTGGAACTCCTCTCCCGTCGTACTTCCGAGAGAAGCACTGTGCTAGGCCGTCTAAGCCCCCAGACAGACCCCTTAAGCCCAGCTCGGAAGCGATCTCACTCGCCCCTGAGCCTGGAGGCCGCTCTCTCAGCCGACCCCTCCCCTCCCCTCCCCTCCCCTCCCGGGGCCCTCGTGGCCAGCAGCCCCTGGCAGGCGCCGCTCTGTGGCTGGCGCCTCACTGTGCGCTCGGTGTCCCCGTTGCAGAGGATCATCACCTGCTGCAGGCCGCAGCACAACTGGGGACCTGCGCTGGAGCGCCACCGTGGGGAACGGTACAGGCACATGGTGGACCCCGACAAGGAGCGCGACCTTGAGATCCCGACGGTGGACGGCTACACACGCCGGCTGGACTAGCAGGCACATCGGCCCGAGAGCTGCGCCTCGAGACCCGCAGAGACGAGAGCGGAGCCACTGTGCAAGCTGCGATTGTTATTCTGGGAACTTGTGTAATGGATTGCAGAGCGATGGCTGTCACGTCAACAGAGCTTGGAGCTGGTTCTTCGGCAGAAATTCATGGCGATCCAGCGACCCGCCTGGCTGCACGTGGCAAGGTGGGGGCCCCGCTCCTCTCCCCTCCCTTGGACGGTGCTAAAACCAGGCCTGTGCCGGGTAGGGCTGGCACAGGCTTCAGAACCTGGCCTTCCGGGCGAGCCCCAGGCGGGCTCCAGCACTGGCCCTCCCTTGGCCAGCCAAGGAGCTCCCACGGCGATGTGGAAGTCGCAGCCTGCCAGAGCGGCAACCTTCTTCGTGGAAAATGACGGGGCAGGCCGCCGTCCCTCCCTTGCAGGAGGGTTGTCGCAATGTGCGCTGCTTCGGCAACACAGTGACGCTCGCCCAGGATCGCGCCCGTGCCTGAAGCCATGATCCTGCGCAGGCATGCTGAGAAGGCAGCACCTCCGACCTCGCTGGGACGTCCTCTCAGTTGACATGTCTAGGAAAGCTTCAGCATCCAGCCATTTCTTTTGTTTAGCATAATTTATTATTTTTAATTATACCTTGGCATAATTTATTTAGTTCTGCTTTCATGGGGGTGGGAAGGTAATGAGGCAAAGCACCAAAACACCCCCAAACAGAAATCCTGGCCATCAGCCCATTGGGCTAGCGAGGCTTCAGGAGACGCTGTTCACACACCTGCAAGCATATCTTTACGGTCACAGGGACTAGCCACCTGGAAGATTTGCTCTTACATGGGAGCCTGTGCCCGGCTTGTAGCCCTGGCTGTCCTCAGAAGGTGGCAAGTGGCTGGCTGGCCAGCCAAGCAGCGGACGGTTGCCCGACTTCAGCTTCAGGGGCGCCCCGTGCTTGTGTGACCTGACCCTCCCGCGAGGCACCCCTTCCTTCCCCTGCAGGGCCCTTGCAAACAGTCTCCTCCCAGCTTCCTGCTGGAGGGCGCATGTGTGCTAGAAGCATTCCCTCTGGCTTGGCAGGGCAGGACCCATCATACCCTTTGGCCACACTGGCTGGGGATGATGGGACTTGCAGTCTGCCTCCTCTGCAGGCCACCAGGCTGGGGGGAGGTCTGCCCATTCCAGGATGTCCCATCATACGGGTGGCCACATCCTGGAAGCGGCCTCTCTCAAACGGACACTTGGGTTGCGGGACACCGGGAAGAGGGGCCCGCCAGCTGGGGCCTTTGCCCGGGAGCAGCCCGCTCAGCCGCACCCCGTGACCCTGCGGCTGGGCCTCCTCGCGCAGCCGATGGCCAGGACGGCACCACCCGGGCCTCTTGCGGAGGATCTTGGCTGTGGCAGGCATGCCGAGCCCTGCTTTGCCCACGTGCCTTTTCATACCGAGAATTTTCGTCTGCCTGTTTGTAAAATAAAAGCCCTGGCACCTTTGATCAATAAAATGACGTGTTTTTACTTGGAGGGTGTCGTGCTGAAAGCTTGGACTGGACTGAACCGAAGGGACCGCTTCCCACGCACTTGGTGATGCGGCTCCAGACCCATGGCTGTTTCGAGCCACAGCCTTCGGCGGCCAGTCCTTTCAGGTGCAACTTACATCCAGCAAGGATGTTGCACGACCAGCATCATTGGGCTTGCGTGGTTCCAGCCCTGTCGGGCAGCCTGCCTGCCGGTCCTGGCTCTGCTGGGCTCCTTTGTCCCCTGCCAAGCTAGCTGCACCCCAAGGCATAACCACCACGAGACGCCTAGCCGTGGGAAGAGGGCGGCTCAGTCACCTCCCTTCCCTGGCCGACTGTTCAGCCCAGGAAGCCCGGCTGGACAGGAGGGGAAGGGCAGCGCTCGGAGTGTCTTTGCTGACCCCTCGCTCTGCCTTCCCCCCAAGGCTCATTCGAGGTCTCCAGACCAGTCCACCAGCCCCTGCTCAATTAACCTATAGGCTAACCCGCCCCTCCATCGAGGCATCATACCCCAGGGCGACTCTCCGGCTGCTTGGGTGGCCTGCTGTGCCTCAGCCCACCAAGCCTGGGCTCCATCCAGGCCTCCGGACGGTCACAGGACTCTGGGAGTGGTCAACCCGAATCCTGGCCTGGGGCAGGACTAGAATCCCTCTCCACACTGACCGAAGGCCCACGTTGCCGGCTGCTTCCTCTGTCTACCCACCTGAAGCTGAACCCCACACAAGCCACCCCGAGGACGGCCGAAGGGAACCTTGGGGGCGTGCTCCCACTCATGCTGCCCATTTGAGGCTGCTTCTAGCCCCCTGCAGTGGTTAGGACCAAGGCTTTCCTAATCCTGAGCCTAGCCTGAGGCTTAACCCCAACGGAGAGGCAATCCTCCTCTCCCCCCAGTGGGATGCCAAAGGCAGCACTCGGGGCTGGCAGGTCGTGCCGCCTGGTTGCCCTGCCTGGGCTAGCTGCAGGGGACCCAGATCTGGGCCCAGCACTCGTAGTCCCAAACAAACGCCTGCAGCCAGCATCCTGCACAACGCACAAGACCCCGAGATGGGCGCACCGCAGGGGAGATGCTTCCCGGAACACGGGCGAGCTGCCTTCTCCAACTGGATGCTATTCAGATGTTTCAGGCTTGCACTCCCATCTGCCCCGGTTAGCACTGCGAATGCCCAAGAATGCGCACAGGTGGTGTGCAAAGCATATGGAGGCAGCCGCGTGGGTATGTCTGGCCGTGGGCTGCGCACTGGTGCTCTTGCCATTAGAGGGCAGCCTCCACCCAGCGCATGCCCAAGCCTTTGCTCTGCTGCAGCTCCTCCTAGCCAGCGCCAAAGAGAACCCTTCCCTTTGGACGGATACCGACAAATTCCCCCCAGATTCACCTCGGGGCTCCTCGCCGCAACTTCCACGCTAACCAGGCCTCTGCGGCCTCGGCAGTCTTCGCACAACCCTCCAGCTGGCTCTGTGCATAGAGCTGGAAGGCTGGGAGAAGGCTTGGGATGGCCCTTGTCCAAGGACAGAGCTGGGAGCAGAGATTTCTTTGCCGGGTCAAATTCGGGATCCAGCCAGAAGACAGCCAACGGCCACCAAGCAGCTCAGGGGTGGGTCAGCCGGGGCAAACTGCTTCTGAATCCGGAAAGGTCTTCCGCTAGTGCAGCTCACCTCTCTGCATCTGTCGCCAAGCCATTCAAAGCCCTCTGAACATGTCAACCCTCAGTCCAGTCTCCAAGGAGGGGGTCTTGGGAGGTCCCTCTCCACACCGGCAACCAGAGATGGGGCATAAGTGGCACGTGATGTGAACGTGCCGGAAGGCCGCATGGCAACAACCCATCAGAAAGGAGACACTTAGCACGGAGATGCTCGCACCTTACAACTGCACCCCACGCCCCCCAAGATGCGCCCCAGCATTGCCCACCCGCAAGACTCACACCCAGAGGAGGAGCGTTTCTGTTAAAGGAGAACTTTTGGCCATGTTTACATGAGCAAATGCATCACTTTCCAGGTACATAACTAATTTAGCATAGACCTGCCCCTGCTGGAAGTGATGCGAGGTACGTTAAACCAAAGGGGCGAATGGGACAATGGCCTCCCCCAAACCCCACCAGGCTGTCTGGGGCAGCCAGGCGGTTGCTCTCTGGGGTGCCTGCCTTCTCCACGGGGCGCAGGTTCAGACGTGCCGCACTGCAGTCATATCTGCCTGCTTTCCTCTTGTGAGGAATCCAAGGCGGCTTACACAATCCTTTCCCACTCTGTCTTACCCGCAAAGCAGGCCTGTGGGGTGGGTTCCACAGAGAGTGACTGGCCCAGAAGCACCCAGTGAGCCCCACGGCTGAGTGGGGCCTGGGACCCGGATTGGCCAGGTCCCCAGTCCAACAGGCTTCCCACGACCCGCTCCCTGGATCCACCACCGGCTTCTTCACTCCAGGTGCTCACCCCCACCCTGTGCTGGTACCCAGCTCATGCTCCACCACACTAACCTGTCTGGGAAATAATCAAGGGCAGCCCCCCAAAGCAGCCTGCTCCCCCTCCCCCCCATGTTGTTCAGCACAGGGAGCTGGACAGAGTCAAGAAAGCCGCTCAAGCAATTCCATTGTCTTCTCACAGCAGATGCAAACACACACTTCCCCAGTGGCGCAAGACCAACAGTAATAATAAAACACCCCACGTGAGCGGGGACACACCTCACACTAAGCACAATGTGCCCAGCAGCGGGTGTCCAGGGCAGCTCCTCTCCTCTCCTCTCCTCTCCTCTCCTCTCCTCTCCCGTCTATGCTTGCAAGCCCTTTGCAACTTGCTCTGGCATTTCCCCCTCCCCACCCTTCCGCAGAGATCGCAAACAGCACCTTTGCAAAGGCGCAACCTGCTTTGCTGCCCCCACCTTCCTACAGCAAGAGCACCAAAATATCGGCATGAAAAAGAAGATCCCGTCAGCGGCAGATTTCATGGCAAAGGAGGCTGCTGTTTGAGATGCAAAAGGCCGCCTTCTCCCTCTCTTTCGCTCGTGTTTGTTTGGGGATAAAACAAGAGAGTCTTTATGCACCACAGGCTGCGTTATCTTCTGAAGTGAGAAACTTGGCCTCTGCCTGTCTCTGTGTATTCTAGCCACCCAGGTTCAATGGGAGCTTAGCATCAACTTCAGTTGAATCTCTGATGTATCTGCCTGGAAACCTTGGGCCCTTTCAGTCAAGTTTGCTTTGACTTTGATTAAAATGCAGACTAATAGATGTCTACAAAGCTAACCTTTCACTTCAAAATGTTCAATTAGTTTGATTCCAAACAAGCGGCTCATATTAATGAAGAGTAGAAGCTTCTGTTAGCCTGGCAAGTCACTGATGTGTTTAGGGCTCTCCACCGGCGTGCATGCCAAGCAGAACGGGCACCCAGAGTGGAGAATTCTTACTCAGAACCCAGCTCGGGATATGGGTTACTCAAAACCCATATCCTGAGATCACTCTGGATCAGTCATGGGATTGGGGAGGGCGACACTCCGCATTTTCTCAGAGCTCAGCTTTTACATTTACCCTCGAAAGGGAAAGCTCAGTTGTGGGTGCGCCTTACTCTGGACACTGAAATGCAGTTCACACATTCAAGGTCTCAGTCACATGGTCATCCGTCGTGGAGGGATGGTCTTCCTTTGTGCCATGTGTGGGTTTTGCCCTTTATCACTGACCCTTTACTCTCCCTACATTCCATCACATCTTAGGCAAAGATTCTTGATCTGACTGAAAATTAAATTCCCGTGCATCTGGGCACCTTTAATCCCAGGTCTTTAACACGGAGAATTAGACGCACAGTGAAAAGTCAACTGAAAGTGTGGATCTTGGAACAAGATGCTCCTTGTGGCTTGGGAAATACCGGCCAAGAAGTTTGGATCTAGAAAGTTGGGTCAGGGTCGCACGGGAATGTTGGTCCGTGTGTGCGTGTATGTGTTTTCCCCAGTAGACGTGCCCAAAGGAATATGAAACACAATCACACTGTGCCCGCTGCTGAAACGATGACTGACGTCTGCCGGGGCGTGCAGGCAGAGGCGGGGGCTGCGGGTGCCGGCGCAGAACGGTGGTGCGGCTGGGAGGATTCTTCTTCGGAGGAGTTGGGGGTGGGGGCAGACGGGCTGCAGTGCCTCAGTTGTGCTCTCGACACAGTCCTCCCGTGTGCCTGGGGGGGTGATGGCGACGGCTCCTTGATTCGCAGTGACTTCTTTGGAACACCTTCTAAGCTCCTCTCCTTGCAGCCCAAAGGCCAGACTGAATGCGAAGGAATCCTCCAGGCCACTTCCCAGTGGCGAAGCGGGTGGAAGCCCAGCGTGCAAGGCACGCCGGCGCAGTGCTGCTCAGATCCCTTCCTGTCTGTTTTTGGTGATGTTTTCATTTCGGTATTTATTATATTTCTCTCTGGCCCCTTCCAGCAAGGATCCCCGGGTGGCTTCAGAGGACGTGGCATCCAAAGGGGCATTTCGACTGGTCCACGTGGCAAATTACAGCATCGCCGTCTCACTCGTCCTGCCTCTCTCCTCGGGGCCTCGCCTGCTTTTACAGCTTCAAAAGCAAATCACACCCGTATTGTACACAGTTAAAGTCCAGTGGACTAGAAGCCTTGGAAAATGATGAGGCCAACCCATCGGATGAGCTTCCCTCCACCGCCAGCGATGCCTTGGCGCCCCTTTCTTAGGCACGGAAGGCCTGCTTTGCACACCGTGTTGCCAGGGGCAAGCAATTCCTGGGTTGCTTCCTGACATGGGAATCGAGAAAATTCGAGTTGCTTATGGGTTAACCACAAAGCGTGGGCAACTGTTGGGTGAACGCTGGGTTGCTGGACCCATAAGCAACCCGTAAATGACCCATGGTTTCTAGGTTTGCACGTCACAAAACTGCCCAGGAATTGCAACAGACCGAACGGGGTCTTGACATTCCCTGGCTATGCCAGCTGAGAAATGCTGGGCATGTCAGACTTTTCTTAGGGCTGGGACTTTTTCCTGTCCAACCTGCATAGGACTACACTCCTTGTGCTTCTAGCCTCCTGGTCGGCACCGGGAGCTTTTGTGAGATGTGTCGCACCTTGCAGAGAGTGAAGGAACGGGAGCCCTTGCAGACCATTTCTGAACGGGGTATGCAATGTTTGGGCTTTCTTTGGGAGGGCAGCAGAAAATGAGACCTCCAGGCCAAAGAAGGTGAACAGGAATATTGAGGGAGTGGTGGCTGATTGCCCCTAGTCCAGCCTCCCCCAGATTGAACAACTTGCCTGACGTGCCGCCAAATTCTGGCTCTGTCACCCAGTGTGAGCCTCTTGCGCTCTTTGTGCAGACCGCTCGCCTTTCCCAATCAACATTGCATGTTACTGTTTGCGTATTCATTTACTTAGAATCTTTCCCTTCATTTCCCAAGACATCTTCTTTTAAAGAAAGTCACAAAACCGCTCTAGACAGGAGAAGCTTGCTGCACTGCGCCCCCGTGGTCCTGGGTTCATGGGCGCCCCAGGACAGTCCCGCTGCTCTGCATTCTGTTGCCCTGCTTCACCCACAAGTGGCACAGCCTTTGGCAAACAGAAAAGGCGTCGGGTGAAGGGGGTGGCTCTGCCTGGTGCAGTCAGCGTGACTCAGGAGAGCTCAGTGGGGGAAGGTTCATGCTTGCTCGGGCCATTGCACAGAACGTTGGCTCAGCTTCTGACCCAGAGCTGCATCCCTCCGTGAGTCACCCCTTGCGCCCGTGGGCTGTGCTCGGGCTGACACGCACGGTGGCAGCCGAGTTTCCTGCCCGGCTGGGAATCCTAGAGCAGTCGCAGGGCTGGCTGCACAGCACCATGCTGGCTAAGCTGCTCAGCCACCGGTCCCTTGCCGCTCTGTGGCGAGCGGGAGCTCCGTGGAGAAGCCACGGCCTGGCGCTGGGCCAGGCCAGGAGAGTGCCTTCCCTCAGGCCAAAGGGTCCTGTGAGCAGTGGGGCTGCTTCCCAAAGAGCCTGTTCAGGTGGGTAGGACCAGCTCTGCGCTCTGGGCTCAGGAGGGAGGCGGCCTCCAAGGGGCAGGCGGCTTGCTCATGGGAAAAGCCCAAGGCAGCCTTCCTCAACCTGCTAGCCTCCAGATAGTTGGGGCACCGGGTCCCATTAGCCTGGCCAGGGGGTCAGAGGGGTGGTCTGAAACATCTGAAAGGGGGGTGTCCCAGTGGCCTGTTTTGCAGAGGGCAGCCTCTGTTCTGGAGAGCTGTGCACCAGGGCGGGACATCCTGTGTTGCTCTGCAAATGCTTCTGCATGTGCACACCTGCAGATAAATGCCCAGGTGCAGGTGTGATGCAAATGCCTACCCTCTCCAGGTACTGGGCTCATGGGGGGGGGGTTTGCACTCATGTCCTGATGGTGGGATCCTGTGAGCGGCCAGCTGGCAATGCTGCGGACAGAAGGGTGGCCAGATGACCCCAGGCCCGAGCTAGGGGCCTCTCCCAACGCACTAACCTTCTTAACTTTAGAAGTGAAGGGAGCCACCTGCCCCTCCCTTAAGGTTCTCCCAGGGCTGCAGCCCTGGGGTGGGCGGGCAGGCAGGCGGGCATCTTCTTCCTAGCGATTCCCCTCCACAGAGCAGGTAGAGGCATGCGCAATTCCTCCAGCGATCTGGCGGGGCAGGTTAGTAACCGGCCAGAGTCACCGATGGGTTTTTGGGCTGAAGCCAAGACTTGAACCCCATCAGTTCCGGGATCTGATCCACTACCTTAACCGTCGCTGTGGTTGCTTCTAATGATTGCACTCCCCCCACCAATCTCTAAAGAATGGCAGTCCTGAAAGGCGCACACAGACCTTCAGCTTTTAATTACCTTTTGTTTTGTTGGCAAAGGCTAGTCTTCTGAAGCAGAGAGAAAGAAAGGGAGGATGAATGGACAGAACCCTTTTCTTCGAAATAATTTGTTTCTTGGAGCGAGTTCGGAAAGGCTCAAAGATGTTGTTAGAGCTCTCCGGCTTGGCAATTTATTCTTGAGGCTTTCTGTCCACAAAACGATAAATCATTTAGAGACTATTTCCACTGAAAAGGTTCTTCGGAGAGTGGTGCACTTTATTGATTTCAGTAAAGGGAATTACTACAGGGAGAGGAGGCATTTGCCATTTTCATCCGGGATTAGATTTTTGTTATTATTATTAGAAAAACAGTGGCTGAAGGTAGACTTCCTTTACCCAAAGTTTGCTTGAAAGACAAAGTCAGGCCACCTTGAAATGTGCCCGGCTCGCCGCCTGCTTTCCAAGAAGGATGTCTCATGTGGCCTTTAACAGGAGTGTGGAACACCGCCCCACAACTGGGGGGGGGGGCACCTTGCACTGGACACAACCTGGACCCCCTGCTCTTGACCTTGGGTTATATTTTAAAGGTCAAGAGGTTTTCCGGAGTGCAAGAAGACCTACAGAGCTTGACAAAAAGCTCCTGCTGTGGACGGGGCGCTTTAAGAAGGAAGAGGACATTCCGCCGTTTTTGTCGTAAGTTGGGCTCAGGGAATTGCCACTTCCTCACTGCAGTCTTTTTGAGAGGGGAAGGATGGAGCCAAGTGTGCATGTTGGTCTTCTGTGGACAACTGTGCCGCATGGAGCGCATAGTACACCAACAACAGCAAGAACTGTTCGTTCAGAGCACATATCTTGCCCGACGTTTCATGCCTAATGACTGGACAGGATCCAGCATGAATCACACTCAGAGCAGACCCATGCGAACAAGGGAACTGAAGTCATTGCTGCCTGGCTTCATTGAGTCCATGGGTCTCCTCTGAGTATAGAACCAGCCCAGCAACAGATGCATGAGAGAATCACAGTGCGAGCGCTCCTTCTGCTGCTGCTCCACTATCGGCAAAGGCCGACCCAAACGTCCTTTTCTCAGCTTTGCTCTGCAGAGCAACTGGGTGGGGGGACAGAGGAAAAGTGGGTGCTGAAAGGAGTATTGGAGTCAGTGGCCTGCCATTTTGTCCCAGAATCCTCCTTGGAACAACAAGAAGCTGATACAGACTCCACAGGGGACTCTGTGACGATGCAGAGCCATTCTGCACAGTATTCTTGGGGTTGGAAGAACGACAGGGCCAGTTGGCGGTTGCTGGGAATCAGTGGCAAAAAACAGCACTCCAAAATGGGGTAATGGTTTATCTTGTCTGACCTCAAAAATTTCAGGCCAGAGGTTATACCCCAGATAACTTTCAGAGGTCATTCAGAACCCTGAAGCTTGCAAAAGTATCTACTCCAAAGTAAGCCTCTTTGATTTCAATGGGACTTATTCTCAGGTAACCACACAGGACTGAGGCATTATGAAACTCCTCTGCCTCTAGTCAGAGAACAAAACCACAGTTTCCCTCTCTCACCCTCTCTCTCCGGAACGCCTACACAACCATTATTAAAATACATTTAAGTGACAAGCAACCTTCCTCTTGAGAAACTTCACCATGGTTCTGTGATATAGGAAGTGAAGTGTGGGGGCGTTGATCAGTATCTTTGCCCAAAAATAAACCAAACCAATTTGGAAACATTAATTTGTTCCCCGCCCGCCCTGCACAGCCCGCGCTTGCTTCAGAAAGGAGCTTCGTGAAGCAAAATGTTTGTGGAAACCAAAGTCCCTGACAAGAATGAGCAAGATCTTGACTGCAGTTTCATCCTGCGTCTTTGATCACAACGCCTGGTAGGAGCTAATCCTGGGCAGGAGAAGAAAGCCAACATGAATGCACTGCCTTCCCCTTCCCAATTCTCCTCAAGATCCCTCTCTGAAATGGCTGGAAATCAATATCCACCCAATAATCAATATTTGGAGCCAGTGGCCCATTTTTCATGTCCTGTCAGTTATAGTGTGGTTTCTGTGGGATGAAATGTGGGCCCAGGTGCCCTGCTTTCCACCTCCTTCTCCGGCCCGTAGGCGAGGGATTGGAAGCGTCCACTTGCTCTTCACATGAAGCAGAGTTTCCCACTGTGTCCACGCTTGGAGACCTAAAGCTGGAAACGGAGGTGGGCTTCCCCACCCATCATGCCCATGGCCAGGGAAGGCTGGTGAGGCGTCACGAGCAGAGCAAAGCAGCGTCCGACGGGCAGCGCGGTCTGGAACGTCGCTGCAGCGGTCACTGCGTGGCAGGAGGCGTGGGGCGGGGCGGGTCCACCGTCCCGTGGTGGAAGCTTGATGCCAACTGGCGTCGCGTCTCCAGAATTTTGCCTTTCCTAATGGCTCCGGTTCCTCCTTTACTGGGCACTGAGGACTAGAAGTGTCTTGTTTAAATGAGTATGGATGGCTTTTGATGGCCAGTGCCAGATGTTGGATGCACATGCATGAATGTAATTGGGCAGCTGGACCGTTGCCAGCATGGAGGAGAGACTGAGAGCCTGAAGCATCCTGAGAAAGCAATGGAAATTACGAGCTGTTTGCTTTCAGGAGAACGAGCTGACTTGCTTGCAAAACTAGCCCTGTCTGGATGCTTTCCCGAGCTTTGGGGAGAACGCCTGACGCTTTCGGTCCTTCCTCCCCACAAGGACGTGGGTCCTTTGGCGCAGGAACGGGGAACACGTGGCCCTCCACAGGTGGGCACAGCCGCCTCTTTCCCCACCTGGCTTGCTGCTCTTACGAGCCCAACTAATGGAGTCACCTGCAGGGGCTGCCCATTCAGCATCCCTGCCGCACTTCTCCAGAGGAAGGTGTTCGCACCACCTGTGCCCTACCTGGAAGCACGGCGAGCTGGGGACTGACTCTGGGGCCTTCTGCACACAGGCAGGGTCTTCACCGGGGCAACCTTTCGCTCTGACTCCTGTCAGACCTCTTATGGGGCCCAGCAGGTTGCTGGTGGAAGCTGAGGGCAGAGACCTGGGAGGGCCAATAAGCACCTCTACTGCAGCCCCCAGCCCTACATCCTCCTCCCATTTTTCTCTTTGTTTGCAGACTGCAGACCCTCAGGAAGGCTCGAAACCTGGTGCGGATCCAGATCTGTTATGTCATGATCGCGCTGACTGTGCTTGGATGCATAGCCATGGTCATCTCTGGAAAACGGGTAGGAGCTCGCCTGCGTTGCTTTCTCAGGCCCAGAAAAAACTCGGGAACCAGGGTAAGGACTGGGGTGGAGGCTGGACTTCCTGAGGAGGAGCGCCAGGGAACAGATTTGAGCAGCTATGGACTGAGAACAGCTCACCGGGTCTCAGGACATCCCAAACACCTGAGCAGAAGAGGGTGGAAAAAGAACTTTTTGCTTGGATGGGAGCTGCCTTATGGGAAAGCAAATCTCAGCCTGGCACTGGCCTGAGATCCTAGCAGCATCCTTCCTCTGAGTCAGACAGAACCGGAGTCCTTCTAACCCAAGTAGGCCAACCCTGACTAGCAGGTAGGAGTTCTCCAGCCCTCTCTGGAGAGGACGTGGCTCAGGCCCCGACCCTTCTGTATGCCAAGCAGGCCTCCTTCCCATGAGCCATGGCCCTTCCTCCTGAGCCCTCCCCCAAGGTCAGGCAGGCATGGCTCTAGCCTCTCACCTAACACAATGTCTTTCTCAAGGCTGCTGAAAGAAAAGACACACTGGAGAAGATAAATGTAGAGAAGAAAGCTCAGTGGAAACTCGAGAGAGAGACGGAGCAAGGGCTGGAACCAGCAGCTGCCAAAGCGGAATGACCGTGAAAGCGATGACTCCTGTGGGCCGGCAAGCCAGAGACTCGGAGACGGCTTATCCCCAAGACAGTCTCTCTGGGGGGTCCCAGTGAGGCCCAGAGAGCAGCAGCTCCCAAGGCTCCCGTCCTGCGTTGGAAAGTGTCCGCAAGCTGCTTGACCCCCGACATGCTGGTCGGCCCTGACTTGAGCTGGCCACAGGAGAATCACTGGAGCCAAGCGAGCACGTCTGGTTTTAGGATAACCAGCCTTGGCATCTGGGGACAAATTGGCAACCTCTGGAACATCACAGAACCAACCCCACACAATCATCTCTCTCTACCAAACTCTCCTCTCCTTCACACAAAATTGATTAATAACACTCGCTTTTCTACATATACTAAATTATGATGGTCTGTAACATGGATGTGAACATGCTTAATTTCTGTTGTACAAATCAGATGTGCCAGTGTAGTGCAGTTTTGTAGGATTTCTGTTATGGTTTGATGAGCATCACTTCTGAATTGCATCAGGAACGGAGACACAAACACAACCTGAAATCCTCATTTCCTCAGACCTCGTGCTCCACTTTTGTCAGTGCAAAATCTGCACATGAAAGTCGGTGTATTAAAGGGAAAGGACAAAAGAAATGTGCACGTTGAAAAATGCATGCAAAGAATGTGCATTGTTGGGGAAAAGCAAACAGGGATGCGCATGGAGGGGTGCGAATTTTGTTCTGAATGCATTTCTTTGCATTCTTTCTTGGGGAATGAAAGCTGGAGCATAAACCCAGCAATCCAGCCAGAAATTAACTCGATCAACTCACCCTCTTTCCATAGCAGGAGTGAAGAACGGCTGGCCCAGGGACTGATTCTGGTTCTCCTCAAGTCCCAGCCCAGCCCACCCAAGCCCAGTGGGGTGTCCTAGATGGCCACCCCCTTCCCCCAGCCACCAATGCTTTATGCAGTTCCCCGTGCGCCCACTGCAATGTTTCTCCCAAGACTCGCTGGCCTTTAGAGCTTCCAGCCGAAGGCGTGGCTCTTTTCCCGTCCCGCGGGCCGCTCCCCACTGCAGTGTGGCCCCCCGGGCTCGCAGCCTGGTTACCTGTGCGCAGGGACCCGTGGAGAAGAGAGATGGGGAAGCAGAAACGGGCAAGGAAGCGCAGGGCTGCGGCCGGAGACCTTGCAGGGCTGCGGCACCCATTGTACCAGAAGCTCGTTCCCTTTCATAACAGCTAAGCAATTTCGCCTCTTCTTTTCCTGGGGGAAGAGCCCCGTCTCTTTATTTCCAGCAGTGCAATAAACAAAAGCCAAGCTGCTTTCCTGCGGAGACAGGGAATACATTGCAAGCAAGGAGCAAGACAAGAAAGTGCAGCCAGGTGGAAGAGAGTTGTGTGCAGTGGCCTCTGGATTCTTCTGGAAGTGCTCTGAGTTTGTCCCCCATGTCAGGGCAGAGCTGAGCGGAGTCAACATGCCATTGATCTCAGTGCCTGCACTGAAAAATCTTCAGAGGACCAGTATTAAGACAGCCAGTGTGGCGTCGTGGTTAAGAGCGTGGGACTGGGACTCAGGCGATCCGGGTTCGAGTCCCTGCTCAGCCAGGGAGCCAGCTGGGTGACTTTGCGCCAGTCGCAGTCTCTCAGCCCACCCTACCTCACAGGGTTGTTGTTGTGGGGATAAGATGGAGGAGGAGAATGATGTAAGCTGCCTTGAGCCCTTTGTAGGAAAAAGGCAGGATATAAATTGGAAATAAATAAATAAATAAAAAATTTCTGACCATCGGCCACGGCCGTCAGCTTGGATGCAAGAGTGACCTTTGCACTCTTCCTTGTGTGTTTGTGGTGGTTCCAGACAACCGGGCTCGCCAGGTGAGCAAGCTTGGGCTCCTGGCTCTCAGGTGCTGCACCCAGAAGCCGAGGGAAGCAGGGCCCCGGGAAGCCAGTGCAGCAACATGCCTGCGCACTGGGGCATGAATAGGCCACGTGCCAGGTGCGCTCCGTTTTCACAGGCTTTTCTGCTGACAGGTCGACACGCAATTTCCCCACCATTATCTTATGTAATGCAGCAGTGCAGCTGCTCTTTCCCCCCGTAAGATGCAGCCGCATGGCTTTTCTTTTTTCCTTTTTTCTCTGCTCGTCGCCATCAGAAAGCATCCATAACCCTGATTTGTTGGCTTCTGGGAGCCGAAAATCAGAGCATGGTGTATGTTTGTTTACACTGCTGTAAAAGACCGCAAATGCAGCGTGGCACCTTTAGGCAAGGTTTGGGCACCATAAGCCCAGGCACCCTTCAGGTTTCCTCACCTGGCCGATCACTGGGGAGCTGGAATCAGAGGCAGAGGCTGAGGGGCCATGCAAAGGTGCGCCGGAAGAAGCACGTGGGTAGCTGGGGCCAGATCAGCAGATGTGCAGGGGTTAGAGAGCATCTGTTCCCTGTAAGATGCTAACAAGGGGGATCTGTTTAATGTCTCCGCCTGGCAGGGAAGGGAGAGATTCGTGTTCTAGTGCCTGCAATGGACTGGGGCCATGCACTGGCAAAGCCTTCGTGGCCAACGCAAGCCCATTGCTCCACTTTGCATAGCACAAGAGCAAGGCATGAGGGGCCGGGAGCTACGGTCTGATTTTATTTTATTCTGAACGTGAGTCGAGCCCTGCCGAATGCCGCCGCCCTGCCGCCGTCCTTGAACTGGCGCTCGCTTTTCTGCGAGACACGGAAATAGCAGGCCTCGGCCATGAAGTCAGGGAAGGGCCTGAGCAGCGTAGCCTACGGCCTGGCTTTTGTCCGATGCCTTCTGCTGCGAGAAGCATCATCGCCCGTTGTGGTTTGGTTCATGGTGTGAGTCATTCTGGGCTCCTCTCGGGAAGGCTGGGCCGCAGATTTCGAAATAAGCAGGGGAAAATCATCGCTCTGGAGCTGAGAGACCAGCCCTGATGCGTGCGCTCCCTTGGGTTTCCATGGAGAAGTCTTGTCTCACTTGCTAATGCTTCATTTTACAACCCTTGCAGTTGTCTTTGCAGCTTCCTGAGCTGGTTAAATATCTGTTATTAAGTATGTAAGCAAACGTACCCACAGGACTGCCAAAGAAAAGCTGAGATATCAGACTCTGATCTACATTTTGGTGGTGTCTCTTCAAAATAACTTCAGAGAAAGCAAGATCTCCTCATTCCACCTCTTTTATCCCAGCTTCCAAGAAAGCTCTCAGGAAATGTCATGCTGATCAAGTACAGATTTAAATATTTATCTGCCTTCTCCTCAGCTCTGCACTTGAGGAACCTTAATTGTGCTCTCTGATGATAGAAATGAGGAACAGCTTTGGGAAAGCTGGAAATCCGAACATTTGCATTCACCTAAAATAAGGTTTTCAAGCTCTTTGGCACAAAGGTGGGAGGGATCCCTTGCCCCTCATCCTGCTTATGGGCTCCGCCTGGGACTCCAGGGTCCGTCTTTCTTAAAGTGTGCACACTGAAATAAACAATTTTACTTTGGCTTTATACTTCCTTTCTTTTTAAAGGCCTGCTTGTCTCCCGGTAGGCCTTTGCTCTGTCTAAACTCGCATAGGTTTGATTTTTTAAAATCACATTGCAGTTTATCTTTTTAATTGTTGCAAAACACCCAGAGAGCTTTGCATAGAGGGCAGTACAGAACTGAAATAAATAAATGACTGAGAGTCAGAGGAAAGATGGAGGGAGCCCCTAATGGAGCGATGGTCTGATCCGGTGGGACTCTTCTCATGCTCTCCTGCTGCGGATCTAGGGAATTCTGCGGAAGCTGGCGGCTGCGGCTGCTAGCAAAGGAGCTCCTGCCACGACTGCAGTGGAGACTCTTTTCCCCGTTTGCTGAAGCGTGCTTGAGCCGTGGAAAGCGGCTGTCCCCACATCTTCAGGAAACCCTTCCAATGTCCATTTAGTCTGTCCTGACAATGGAGGCGACGGAGCCAGGAGGGCTTGGCATCCCCCTGGCCCTGTGGCAAAATGAACCACCAAAACTGCATCCACCCAAAGCTCTCCTGGGAGGTGGGCCCCTCGGTCCCCTCGGGCGCTGCTTGCCCACTCCAGTGCCACATCCAGGCCCCTGAGGGCGCTCGGGCAGATGCCCTCCATGGACCACCTCCTCCCATGTCGCCCTTCCCTCCATCAGTGACCCTGCTGTCCGTCCTCAGGCAGAAACCCGCCAGCAAGGAGGCCGCGGCATTTCCTCAGAATCCCAGGATGGTAGAGTTGCAGGGGTCCTGAAAGGCCATCGGGTCCAACCCCTGCTCAGTGGAGGACCCCAGGCTAAGCCCTCCCTCTCAGAAGGCCGTCCAGCTGCATCTTGAATGCCTCCACCAGAAATCGGAAATTGTTCCTGATATCTACCTGGAATCTGGCATTCTGTAACTTGAGTTAATTGTTCCATGTCCTGCACCCTGGGGTGATCAAGGAGAGATCTGATCCTTCCTCTTTGTGACAGCCTTTCAGGTACTTGTAAACTGCTGTAATACCTCCACTCTGTCTTCCCTTCTGGAGGCTAAACATGCCCTGTTCTTCCAATCTCCCCCCGCAGGGCTTTGTGTCCAGTTCCCGGATCATCCTCATCGCCCTCCTCCGAACCCGTCCCAGCTGGCCTGCATCTTCTTCAGCTGTGGTGCCCAGAGCCGACACAGGACCCCAGATGAGGCCCAACCAATGCTGGGTAGCCAGCGCTCTGCAGGATTTGGAAGCGAAGCTTCTATTAATGCCGCCCAGATTGCACTGGCCCGTCTTGCTGCTGCTGCTGCTCTTCCTCCTCCTCCTCCTCCCTTCCATTGCTGGGCCAGAGCACAAGGCCGGGGACCAGCCTGGGGAGCTGTCCCTCGGGTGCAAGGCCAGCACATTGTATGCCAGGCCCACATGCCATTGCTTTCTAGGGACATCAGCTTTGTGTCCAAGCGGCACTTTTTCGTTACACGCGGCATTCTGTTGTGCAGTTGAAGGAAACGGCACGTTCTCTCCTGGGTACTCGCACCGACTGCTCTGCCACGGGGCCTCCTGGGGGTTACGGAGCAGAGAGAGCAGGGAAGGCCTCCAGGCGGGGTGGGGGGGGAATAAGGTGCAGCACCGTGCTGCAGGCGTCCTGTCCGACTGGCTGCCCGCCGAAAGCAGGAGAGGAGGAGGAGGGGGAGGATGCCGCCCGAGAGGGGTTGAGGGCTCGACAGACCCTTTCCCAAGCCAGCGCGGCCTCATTCCCATAGCGGGTCCCCAAACTGGGAAGACACCGGCGCATGACTGCGGGCGTCAAGTGGGGCGACGTTTTTGTGGCTCGTAGTGCCTCTGATTCCCGGAGCGGTGTGTCTAAGCAGACATTATGCAGGGGAGTGATAATCGGTGTTCAGTCATTATCCGAGCTGTTTAATTTGATGTTGCTCTATAAATGAATTGGTGTTTATTTGCATGCATATTTTGGTGAGAGGGAGATTTTAAAAAAAAGACAGAATTCCTAGCAACAACATAATGATGTTATGATGACACTAATGGGGAGGGGGGATTACAGCTGCTATTCAGAGCTTAACTGCGCACTCATTTAAAAAACAAAAACTTCATAACCCTGTAAAGGAAAGACACAAAAGGTGCGGGAGCCGTCTAGTCACAGCTGCCGGTCCCGGAAAGGAGCCCTCGAGGGGCAGTCGTGGGACAGAGTTTCCTGCGAGGAACAATACACAGGGCACTTGCATCGCAGCGGCTGGGCTTGCACACCGGCGTGTTGCGACCGGCCTCCCACAGGGGAGGCAGAATGAAGTCTGCAGCAAAGTAAGGGCCCCGTCCTGCGCATGTTGAAACAGGGGGGAACCCAACCAGTCCTGCTGTTCCGTAGCTGGAATGGACTTTCCACTCTCTAAATAAGCAACGGATTCACCATAAATCAGGCAAAGCTTTCCCCAAGAGATGTGACTGTGCAGCGTGATGATTGCTTGCTTGCTGTGAACACAGCAGCTGCTGAATGCACGAGGGCATCGGCCGGTTGAGAAAAGATGGCAACCGCAGGCGCACAAGTCCTAGAGCCATAGAATCACAGAATAGTAGTGCTGGAAGGGGCCACGGAGGCCATCCAGTCCAACCCGCTGCTGTTGCAGGACACCAAGTCACACCATCCCACTCAGAGGGCTGTCCAGTTTATTTCTGAATGTCTCTGTGTGGGAGAGCCCACCACCTCTCTGGGCAGCTGGTTCCACTGTCCCATTGCTCTGACAGCGAGGAAGCGTTTCCTGATGTCCAGCCTGGATCTGGGTAGTCGCAGCTTGACTTGATCATTCCATGTCCTGCACTCTGGCACCAGCGAGAAGAGATGAGAGACCTTCCTCTTTGTGGCAGCCTTGGAGGGTCTTATGGAGGGATATGATGTCCCCTCGCTCAGTCTTCTCTTCTCCAGGCTGAACATGCCCAGTTCTCTCAGTCCCCTTTTACAGAAGGCAGTTCTCCGTTTCTGGGCTGCCAGAGAGCTGTCTTCATCTGACGCAACGAAGTGTTGTCTGCTGGCGGCTTCTGTCTGGATAGCGGCTGAACCCAGGCGACCGTCTTCCGCACTGCGTCGCTCTCTTTCCATTATACACTTCTAAGTGGCCATACGCAGATGTTGCCCACCACTGTTCTCCTTCGTGGGAGATCCCGAAGTGGCCACTTTGCACAAAGCGGGCGGGGGGGGGGGGAATGTATGCCTCCCCCTGCCCAGTGTGCCTTGAAAGCATGGGCTCGGTCTTCCAAAGCAGGTCGGGGTGTGACACGCACTCCGAAGCATTTCCTGTTTTGGTCAGCGGGTGGTTCGGCCAGCCTTCCTCTGACCAGAGCGCTCCCCAGACTCGACTCCCATCATCCTCAATCAGTAAGGCCATTAGACAGGAAAGGACGGATAAACTAAGCATCTGCAATAGAAATGTGAGGGTCCCTTTTCTCCTCTTCCCCCTAGTTCTGACAGGGTTAGTACTGATCAGTTCTGGCCAAGCTGCACCAAGGAAGCTCACTTCCAAAATCTGTCCTTCCTTTCAGATCTCGAAGAGGAACAATGTGATTTTGTGAGATGCGTCAAAGCCTTGCCATGAAGAGCTGTGGAAATACAGCCCGGTTTTTAAATAATCAGAGTGGAGAAAAGGAATAGAAAGGGTTATCTTACAGGTGCCTCCTCTCCGTGCATGTTTGCACCTGTCATCTTATAAATTTCCTTTCCATACAAAGACAATGCAATTTGCATTTTTCTTTGCTTCTAACCCCCCTCTTTCCTTTCCTTTCCTTTCCTTTCCTTTCCTTTCCTTTCCTTTCCTTTCCTTTCCTTTCCTTTCCCCTCCACCCCTCCTTCCTTCCTTCCTTCCTTCCTTCCTTCCTTCCTTCCTTCCTTCCTTCCTTCTCTCTGGTGTGTGAGAGGGAGGCTGGAGTCCTGCCCCTTTACCATCGGCAGGGCAAGTAAAAGGGGAGCGCCTCTGTGCACAGCAGGGGCTTCTCCTCCCAGCACCTGCCCTTGGAGCAGCACGAAGCTTTTCCATAACGAAGGCCAGTCAACAACCATCAAGCGCCCTTGAAGTTTTACTTGCAGGAAAGTGGGCCCTGCCTGCAGAGCAAGGAGAGTTTCCGGCTCAGCGTGGGGAAGATACTTGCTTTCAGGCGGCTCCCGGACAAGAGCGTTCCTGCTGGGATGGGCCGTTTGTGGTCGCATCTCTTCTGTAAGAGCTGCTTCTCATCCGGTATGCATTGCTCCCTAAATCCTTGGGAATTCAGTGCTGCAAACTGTTCTGTCAGTGAGGAAATACTCTGTCCAAAAAAATCCAAGAAAATTTCCAAAAGCAATAGAAGGAGATGGTGTGAATGAGGCGACATGACAACCGGTGATTCAGGGGCACACGCTGACACTTTCCTGGAGCAATCATATCAACAGTGAACAACGCTTTGTGTCTCAGGAAGGGCACAGTGGTAGGCCGTGATTAGCAGAACTCTGTACCTTAATAATGGAAGCTCTCGGCTGAGGTATGGCAGAAAAATAACATTAGTAGGTCCAATTTCTATGACTAGGCAGAATCCTCCTGTAATCCCATTCTGAGGCAGCTTTTCCCACACCTGAAAGATGAAAATCGGGCTGCCACTCTGAATTTTGGCAGGCCAGCTTGTGCATCGGTTTCTTCAACCTTTGCCCTCTTTAGTAACAAACTCAGGTGTGGAGCATGGTCAGGACAGGGGCCTACCTGGCACTGAAAAACAAGATGCAGGACTTGCTGAATGTGGGGCAACAACACAGGGCACAAAGCATAAAGAGGTGCTTTTAAAAACCGGGGGAGCACCTCTTCCTCCCGCTGCCACAACCCAGGGAGGATTTGCGCATCCAAGGTTATCCTGGCAGAGGAAGAGAAATGAAGCAGAACTTCGCCGGAAAGATGTGTGCGGGGAACCCTGGGCGGGCAGGCTCCTATCAGCAGGCGAGTCTGTATGGCATCCTTTTTATCTGGGCAGTGGGATACGGTGGTTGAGTGAGGATGGGAGTGAAGCCAGAGCAGGTAAAGTCCTGAGAAGGAAAGCTGAGGTGGCATTTCTGGAGGGCAGGGGATGTGCATTTTTGGGGGCTGGGGTGGGGATACTGGCAGGCGGCAAGAACAGCACGATCCCAACACACACAGAGGCACAAAAAACAAGAGCGGGCGGGAGCAGCCATTTCTCAGAGCCACACGATCCTGAGTATGACTCTAAAAGAAGAAGATGGAAGCCCGGGCTGGGTGGGGAGAACTGGCCGGCTGCTACCGGGGTGAAGGCGGCCGGACAGAACCTGCACTGCTCCTCCCGGAAGGCGCACGTGGACGGCAATATCACAGTCTCCTGCAATGTCATCCAGCAGAACCCCCTCATTACTGCAATAACCGATGCGGGGGGTCAAAGGGCCCCTGTGCAGACGCAGATGCTGCAAAGACCCAGTGCAACGAAAACGGGAAGGGGAAACAGAGCGGAAGCGGCTGCGGCAGGCGTCGTGCGGTTGTTGAAATCTGCTGGCACCATTTTCCTTCAACTGGGAAATCGGCGAAATGACCCACAGCAACCAAGAGGTGTCTGAGTGGCTTCGCTTTCATGGGATTGGGTGGAAGGGACGTTGCATCATCCGTTGGGTCAGATGCACAAGGAAACTTGGATAAAGAGGGCATCTGCTCCAGGGAGCTTCCATTCCGCCACGTCGGCCGCATTCTCGTGCTGCGAAGGGAGAGGCCCAGCCTCTCTGTGATGGAAAATGCAGCCCCAGCAAAAGGGAGACCCTGGGGCTCCCTCACCTCATGGAATCATAGCACCGGAAGGGGCCACCCCCTGCTGTTGCAGGACACCAAGTCGCACCATCCCACTCGGAGGGCTGCCCAGGTGCCTTTGGATGCCTCCAGCGAGGAGAGCCCACCACTTCCCCAGGCAGTAGGGTCCATTGTCGTACTGCTCTGACAGTCGGGAAATAACTTCCCGGTGTCTACTCCAAATCTGGTTTCTTTTAACTTAAGTCCATTTTTCTGTGTCCTGTCCTTCCTTTGCGACGGCCTTTCAGGTACTTGCAGAGTGCCATCATCTCTCCCCTCGGTCTTCTCTTCCTGAGATGAACATGCCCAGTTCTCCCAGTCTTTCCCCACAGGGCTTGGCCTCCAGTCCCTGCATCATCCTCGTTGCCTCTGCACCCTTTCTAGCTTCTCTGCATCTTTCTTAAACTCAGGTGGCCCAAACTGGACCCAGTACTCCAGGTGAGATCTGACTAGAGCTGAGTGCACTAGTATTTCCTGTGCTTTGGAGGTGATGCTTCTGTTAAGGCATCCCAAAATAGCGTTTGTCCTTCCTGCAGCAGCAGCAGCATATTGTTGGCTCGTCCTGAGCTTGTGACCTGCAGCGACCCCGAGATCCTCCTCCTTTGCCGTCTTGTTGAGCCAAGTGTCCCCCGTCTTGCGGTGGCGCATTGGGCGTCTTGTTCCTCAGTGGAGGGCTCGGCACTTGTCCCTGTTGAATTTCACTCTGCAGTTCTCTGCTCGGCGTTCCGACCTATCAGGATCGCCCTGTATCATGCCAGCGCCTTCCACATACTTGCTGTTCCACCCAGCTTCGTATTATCTGCAGACTTGATTATCTTTCCTTCCTTTCAGGAAGCTCATCCAAATAAGCCCCACCTCAGGGAACGGCCTTGACTCAGTCCAGTGGGGACTGCACCGAAGGTCCTACTTGATCGGGAATCAGAGCTGCCCCGACCCTGCAATCCATCCCTTGGGGTGATGGTCCTATGTGGAGCTGCAGCTTGGAGGTTCCTTTATCAAGACCACCTGCAGCTCTTGGATGGGCTGCAAGGCAGAGCACTGAGACATCCCAAAAGTGGGGGTCACTGCACATTTTCCCACTCCGCTCACTGAGTTCTCCAGATAATATAGAAACATAGAAACAGAGCGAGTCAGAAGGGGCATCCTGGGCCATCTAGTCTGACCCCCGGCTCCAGCTGGCTCCGTTCACGACATGCCCGCCATGTGCATGTCCAGCTTATCCTTGAACACCTTCACCAATGGGGCCTCAACGACCTCTCGTGGAAGCCCATTCCACACCCTCAGGGTCCTGACTGTCAGGAAGTGCTTCCTGGCATCCAAATGGAACCTCAGTTCCCTGAGCTTGGCTCCGTTGGAACATGTCCTGCCTTCCTCTGCAGGGGAGAACAGGTCTCTCCCCACATCCGTGTGACACCCCCTCACACACCTGCATGTCGCCAACAGACCCCCTCTGAGTCTGCTCTGCTCCAGGCTGAAGAGACCCCGTTCCCTCAGTCTCGCCTCATACGGCATCCCCTGCAAACCGGCCACCAACCTTGTGGCCCTAAGGTTCTCAAGGTACTATCCCATTGACAAAATGTCACAGAGGAACCAAACCAAGTTGTCTCTGATTTGTAGCCTTCCTGTGTTTTCTCTCTGCTTCTTCCACCATTTCTAACTGGAAAAAAATAGAAGGGAAGCTGGAATTCCTTTTTGATGCCCTAGATGGGCTCTCCGTCTGGATGCAGCCAATTTGTGTACTCAGAACAGGAGTAGGGAAAGGTACCAGCAAAACTTCAGGTACCAACAAAAAGGTACCTGAAATTTCAGGGGAAAAGGTCAGACCACACGGGCTTCACCCATCCCCGAGAACACCCTGTTTTGTTTTCATGGGAAAAGCTTGCCAGCTGCAATACTTGCTAACGGGCAGTGCAAGCTGCCCCCAGAAGCAAGCTCATACGTGGCAGGAGTGCCAATTTCTGCACAAAATGTCACCAGTGCAGAAATTCAGTGCTCTCTGCCTGACACTGCAAGCCACGGAAAAGGGAGGCTGGAGAGCCGCGAAGGGATGCCTGCAATGCCTGCCCGTGCACCCGGAGGTCGTCCTGCAATGGTGTTAGGGCTTCTCTGCTCTTATTGAGGGCAATGAGCAGGGCATAGCACGGCACAGGGAATGCCGAAGCTGCATTCTCCAAACTGGCACCCTCCGCGTGACTACAGTTCCCATCTCCCCCAACTATTCAGCTTGGGGACTGCCGGAGCTGTAGTCCGAGTCATCTGGAGGGTGCTTGGTTGGGGCAGGCTCTGCAAGTGCAACTACGTCCTGCCACACCGGGCCGCATCTTGGAGCCTGTTTATCTCTAGGGGGCGTTTCCTCCACTCTGGGGCCCCACAAAGCAAGGAAGGGTTCTCCTCCAGTCAGAATCTAGACACTTTCGGCCAAATAAAACGGAGAGCAAAATGGAATCACTGGCGGTTGACAGCGGGACGTAAGAGGGGGGAAAGCCAGATGGAATTTTTAAAATATACTTAGCGTTTACTTGACGCTCGCATGAGAGGAATAATAAGTCTCTGTGTGGGTATATTGCTGCAATTTAAAATTGCAATGCACAACAAGCCCTTTCCATTTTTCCGCTGTACTAGCGGCTTGATGTATTGCATTTCTTGTATTCATGTATTGTATTCCGGAATTTGCAATGGAAGTAATGTCCGTCGTTTGCAAAGTTAGATTTAGAACTTACCCCCAGAATTATAAGTGGATTGACAGCATCATCGCAGGCAAAGGAACTTTGGCCTTTGAACCCCACTTTTGGAGAGCAAAGATAGCTTGAAAGGGGAAAAGAAAACCCTGAAAGAAGGCTTAATTCTTAAAGACCCATCCCATTTTGCTAAACAGGTTCAGCAGGTTTTGGCCTTGCACCTGTCACACCTGTTTGAGCAGTGGCAACAGCTGTGAGACAAAAGAAAGATGTGTGTGACGGGCTGCTTCCTTCAAACCCCTTTCAGCCCCTTGAAATCCAGGGCAAGGGGGTGACTTGGGTCGGAGCAGCTTATCTGTTGGCTAGGCGCTCGCTTTTCAGCATCATGGGAGCTGTCCGTGGTGCTGCACTCCGCCCACCAAGCAGATTCGCTGCAATGCAGAGAAGAGAACCACTGCAATGCATGAGGGGCTCGGCTGACATGGGGGGGTCCCCATCCCATCCCCACAAACCCCGCGTACAAGTGCAACCTCCCTCCGCTCCGAAAGGAGGAGGGAGGAGGAAACGGATTCCAAATGCAGGCCTGGACGGCTCCGCACAATTAAGCCCACAGCTGCTCGGGGCCCCCCACGTGCAGATGACTCTGGAGTGGGACTTGACTCAGCGTGTGCAAATGTGTTTTTAATGGAAGCAATTTGGCTTGATTCCTCAACTGGAGCTTTGCCTGTGTGCGCAGTGAGACGCTTGGGCTTGGGTATTCCACACCTGGGTATCCCACTTTTGCTCCGAGGGGCCCCAAGTGGGACGCTGGGGCAACCGCCGAGGTCCCGGCTGGGCCTCTGTGCCACAGGCCCTTCCCCTCCCTTCTTCCAGCACTCCTCCTCCTCCTCTTCCTCCTGGATCTCCCCAGGGCGTGTGGGGCAGCCACCCCTCCCTGCCAATACGGTCATTTGTATGGGGCAGAGAGCCAGGCGCTGGGGGGACTGGTACTCCCTCCCCGCCTCTGTGCCTTCATCCTCCTCTCCCTCAGGCAAGGCTTGAGCAGAGCCAGAGGAGAAGGGATGCAAACTGGGCGGGAGGGGCCAGATAGCCCCCCCCCCCCCCCCCCCCCCAGCAAGCAATCCCAGCCTTCTCCTGCCTCCCTGCCGCGGTCCCAAGGAAAGCACGTTGCAGCTCCCAAGCACCACAGGACAATCACGCCCGGATGCCGGGAGACATTGGAGGCGCCAAGGGGCAAGCCCTGAGCCAGCCGAGAGTGCGGAGGGCAAGGCCAGGTTGAGGCAAGTTCTGGGCGGCTTTTAGGGGTCCTGAATTCCAAGCCTGCTGCTGGAGGAGAAAGTTGTGAATATCCCGGAGTGTCAGGCAGACAAACAGCTGAGTCCCAGATCAAGGCGAAGGCAAAGGCAAAAATGAAAGCCTGAATCATTCTGTCCCACTGGCTGAAACAGGCTTCTGAAATGAGCAAGGCACATCTTTTGGTTTCCAAGTTTTATCGTTTTCTACTCACTGAACAAAAAATTATTCCAAAGGCTTTGAACATACTGATTTCTCTCTACAAATGCTATGTATTTCAGCCCAAATTAGAGTTCCGATTCTGTAGCCATTGATAGAACAAGTCCCATGTTTGGTAGTAAACTGTATCTTCTTTTTCCTTAAGAGATCAAGTCAGTCTATCCATTTCTGCACAGGCCAATATCTTGGTCAAGATCAAATCAACAAGGCATATCCTTTGGAGGCCATTCCACCATCTGGGTGCCATGAACAACAAGGCCCCGTCCCTGGAGGGTGTCAAGGGGACTTGCTTGTCTTGTTCAAACAGCAGACTGGGGGGTAGATATGCGTCTACATGCCAAGGCTCTTACCAGATCATGTTGCATTTTCTGGTCTGTTTGCTCCAGTTACTGAAGCCTTGCCAACGTGTTTGAAGATGATGTATCCTTGGGCAACTTAGTGCCAGAAGGCAAGCTGGCCTCTCTCACCTGCCTCTTCGTTCTCCTGTGGGCATCATAAGCTTCAAGCAAATGTATTCCTTTTCTGGAGGACATTTAGCATCCTTTGCCCTGCTGGGGTTGCCTAGCAGAGCATCAGCAACAGCTTTCCATGCCATCCAAGTGATGTGGCTGCAGTTGGAGTGAGTGTCCGGGGAAGATCACCACTGAAAAATGGATGGGACGGGATGGACCAGCGGGAGAAACAGGAGGCAAAGGGGAGGAAGCACATTGGAGCACTGCCTTGGATAATGCTGGGGGTTCCAGGTCAGATGCCCCCTCCGGCTGAGCCCCACTGGTCTAATTTCCACAGTCCCCACAGAAGCCAGTCTTGTGGGGAGGGGCTGCTTGCTGGCCGCTTCACACATGGCCCTATTGTCAGGCGGCGAGTGCCCAATAACCCACAAGTCCTGCGGTCTGAGCTCCATTCTTTCCAACCCAAATAAAGGCAACGGCCGAGATGGAGGGCACCTTTCTTTGCAAGGTTTCTATGGGGGCCGGAGGGCTTGCCACACCCCTTGCGACTTCCAGTCGGGCACTCCAAGTACAGTACGCCACAGCTGCCGAGGCACTCCAGACCTCAAGGGGGGCTGGTGAGCAGCCTGGATTACTTCTTCAGAAGCTGTGAAGGCCAAAGAGCCAGTGTGGTGTAGTGGTTAAGAGCATGGAACTGGGACTCAGACAACCTGGGTCCCAGCCCCCCCTCGGCCATGGAGCCAACTGGGTGACTTTGGGCCAGTCACAGACTCTCAGCCCAACCTACCTCGCAGGGTTGTTGTTGTGGGGATAAGATGGAGGAGGAGAATGATGTAAGCTGCCTTGAGCCCTTTGAGGAAAAAGGCAGGATATAAATCCATAAATAAAAATAAAATAAAATAAAAATAAAGATAGACTACAGTCAAACACAGAGCAATCTTCCCAGGTTTTAAAATCCCATGACCGACTCTCTGGAATTTCCCTTGCTCTGCGACTCCATGACTCTGGGACATGGTGGCTGGATCCGTAAGGAGTTTGGACAGGGTGGTCATCCATGAATTGCCAGCAAAAGAAGAAATGTGTCACCAAAAAAGAGGACAGCAGCCATGCAATGGGTAGCCTTTTTCTGAGCAATTTGTCCCCAGTGCTTCTCCGAACCAATGTGGAATGTGCTCCCCAGAGAGGGCCACTTGGCACTGACTTTATATGCTTTTCGGTGCCAGGTAAAAACCTTTTTATTTGCCCAACATTTTAAAGCTTAAATAATTTTAATCTGGTTTTATTAATATTATCCTCCATTGCATTTTATCTTGTTATTATAGTAGTTGAGTGTACTTATTGTTTATTTAGATTATATTGTAAGCCACCCTGAGACAATTGGATTGTGTCGGATGGGATAAAATTATTCAAATGAGTAAATAAATGTCCTGGATTGGTTTTTGGGGGGTGGGGTTGGAATGGTATTCTTGCCTCTGGCCCTCTTGACGCCCTGGAACTGATCAAAGCCTGGGGGATGATGGGAGCGGCAGCCAGAGCACCAAGAGGTTGCCAAGTCAGGGCTTACTGGACTGGAGCTGCCGTCAACGCCGGTGGCAAGCAGAGCACGTCTCGGCCTCAGTTGCCACCTCCCCTCCCGGGGCGGCGAGTGTGACCGTCCCAGGCACGAGGCGGGCCAGTGCCGCACCCACGGAAATGCCCCCTCCGCCTCCCGCTGAGGACCCAGCCAGGTGTCCGCTGGGGCAGAGCCCCCTTCCCTCCCGTGGCTCCCTGCCTCCCCGGCGGCTGGATCAGCCGTGGGGGAGAGAGGCTGGGGCATGGCACAGCAGGGCCAGCAAGCCCACGTCAGGACATCTTGGCGGCAGCTGAGGGCGAGAGACACCGGTGCACCGCACCAAGGACCCGCCGCGCCGGCGTCGGTGGGAGCTCCCCGGCGGCCTCCTGGCACCTGGGCGTGAGCGAGCTCCGTTCCACTTACAGCTGAAATCTCTCCCAGGAGGGCCGCTCTGGAAAAGGGGCGCGGGATGTTGCTCAAACTCAGTGGCCTCCTTCTTGCTATGCGCTGTCATTTCTCACGTGCACCCAAATAAGTCCCAAATTCTTGCTGCTCTTGTTTTGCGCCAATATGAGAGGCATAAATTCTGGGTGGCAGCTTTTACTGAGATTTCTCAGGCTGTAAAAGCAGAAGTGCTAGGGACTCGGAACTCTTGAATCTACTCTTTGAAAAGAATATAAATATGCAACATTGGGAGCTAATTTCACTTCTTTTATTTGCTGCAAGAAAATGATGGTGTCACCGTGGAAGGATTTCAAATTTACAGATTTGAATGACTGGTATAATTCAGTATGGAAGGCAGCAATAATGGAAAAATGCTCATACAAATCACGGGTTAGAAACATAGAAGCATAGAAACAGAGCAAGTCAGAAGGGACCTCCCAGGCCATCTAGTCTGACCCCCGGCTCCAGCCGGCTCCATTCACGACATGCCCACCATATGAACGTCCAGCCTATCCTTGAACACCCGCACCGAAGGGGCCTCAATGACCTCCTGTGGAAGCCCATTCCACACCCTTGGGTCCCGACTGTCAGGAAGTGCTTCCTGGCATCCAAACGAAACCTTGGCTCCCTGGGCTTGGTTCCGTTGGAGCGCATCCCGCCTTCCTCTGCAGGGGAGAACAAGTCTCTACCCACCTCCGTGTGACATCCCCTCACATACCTGCATGTCACCAACTGATCCCCTCTGAGTCTCCTCTTCTCCAGGCTGAAAAGACCCAGTTCCCTCAGTCTCCCCTGATTTGGCTTTCCTTGCAATCTGGCCACCAACCTTGTGGCCCTGCGCTGCACTGACTCCAACCTGGCTATATCCTTCCTGTAACGAGGGGCCCAAAACTGAGCACAATACTCCAGTTGACGGTGCACCAGAGTCATATAGAGCGGTAGTAATACCTCTCTCGATCTAGAAGCCACACTTCTGGCTATGCAACCACGGGTGGCGTTCGCCCTCTTGGCCACCGCATCACACAGCTGGCTCATGTTCAGCCTGCAGTCAACCAGCACCCTGAGGTCCCTTTCACAAGTGCTGCTCTCCAGCCACTTGTCCCCAGACCTGTACATGAGAGCCCAGCAAATGTTTGGTTCTTCTGAGGCTGTTTGGGCTGCATGCTGGTTACACAGAAACGGTTAGAATGGCCACCATGATTTCTAGCTCGCTGGCACCGTCTTCCCATATTCGATTCCCTTAGTATATTGGATAAACAGCAACCGAACAGAGCTGGCCCATGGCCGCAGCCAGCACAGGGTCCCTCTGGAGCAAGCATTGCCCCACGCCCCACTTGGCTTGCACCCGTCCTCTTGCAGCCACAGGCCGTGGTCGTGGGAACCCGCTGCAGGGTCTTGCTCACCGCTCTTGCTCACTGCTGGCAGCTGTTTTCTCCGGCCCGCTACCCCGAAGCGCCCATCCCACAGAGGGAAGCAGCCGGCACCTCACAGCACAGATGGGCACGCTCGCTGCAGCTGAGGGCAAGTCTTGCTGGGGGAAGAGGTTGTGCGCTCTGGGGAAGATGGGCCTATTGGTTCAGCTGGCAAGGACCCGGCTTGCTGGAGGCAAAACCTGCCCTCCCCTCACCCTGCTTCTGAGCTCTGCTGAGACTGGAAGCCATTCCGCTTTGATTTGGATAGGATGGGAATTGGAATGAGATCATCTGCTGCGGTTAAGGAGCACTTGCTATAGCAGGCTCAGTGAGCAAGCTGGAGCATCCATGCCACAGAGGGAAGCAGCCGGCGCTCGGCAGCACCGAGACCAATGACTTCTCCTTCTAGTCTGGTGCAAGTTGCGCTTTTGCTACAATATCCAAACAAGCTCTCCTTGTTTGCAGTTTTCAGGCGCTGACCTTTTCTGTTCCAGATTCGCACAGGTTCTTGCCATAACATCCCGGCTGCTAATTACAATCTCTCCCCTTCCCGCCCTCACTGGTGCCCTTCAGACATGTCATCGCAGAAACCCATGACTGCTAATTAGGAGATAGTCAGGAGCTCCACCTCATCTTTGCTGGCTCAGGGATGCGGAGGCAGAGTGAGTTACAAAATAAGATGGAGCAAGAGCGCTTTGCAGCTTGAAACGAGAGAACGCTTAGAATTAGCTAGCCTAGAAATGTGGCTTCTAACAATTTCTTTTTTAAAATTTACCCAACAACTTTAAGCAATAAGAGATCTGGGACTGTGCAACTTTCCTGTGAAAAAAAGACCGGCACAGGCTGGGCCACCTTCTGTCCCGATCCCCATGGCGCTGAGCAGCTGCTGGGAGGGAATGCAATGAAAGCGTGTCCGTCCGGGCGCAACAGCGGCCCGATCCCCCGAAAGCAAGAGGGATGGTGCTGCGGCTTGGCTGTCTTCTCCCTGGCAGATTCCCTCTGGTACCCTTTTCTGCACAGATGAAAATGGGCAGGTCTGGCGTGGGGACCAGCAAGAGAGGAAGGCCTTGTCCTCCTTCACACACGAGTCTAAATCTCAATCTCGTTCCGAAATGCAGCAACTGTGCATCCAGGCCGGAAAGAAGTCCTTTCCTTCAGTCCCCGCCTCACAGAAGATGAGGGCAGGAAGACGCCTTGTACCAAGACAGGCAGACTCCTCCTTGCCTTTCAGACTGGAAGACTTAAGAAACGGCCTCATCTGCCGTGGGGCCTCCGGCTCTGCTGGCCAGCGTGGTGGGCTGGGGTCGGCAGCAGCTGCTCTCCAGGGCTCAGGCCCAGGCCTTTCCACCCTGTCAGGAGATGGCCAGGGATCACATGGGAGGGCGGTGGAACTCACCGCCATGCGACGAGCAATGCCTGCCGGCTCAGGACCAAGCTGGGGCCGAATTCAGTGGCGTGGAGGCGATCGCCACACGTGCTCCCTCACTCCGGATGGCGGCAGCCGTGAGGCATCGCAGGCTGTGGGCTTTGGCTTCTAAAACACCCACAGCAGTGGCCTTTTTCGTCTGGCCTCGGAAGTCGGGAGAAGGGAAATCAGTGGATTTGTGAAAGGCCATTGTCTTTTCAGCGGAGTGAAGGCATAATTTTTCTGCATAGCAGCAAGGTGGAACTTCCGCTGCTGAGCACATCTGAACCCGAGAAGACCCAGGGGCCACCGGGGACCCAGGGCAGGACAGGAGAGCGGTGGCACCCCTCGCTCATGTTCCTGGCTCAGGAGCGCCACTGTGCGAGGGCTCGAGGTGGCTTTTGCTGCCTGTCGCGAGCAGCACGGCCCCCTGCTCTCACCGGGGGAGCTACAACCTCGTGGGACGAGAGCCACTCCGCTTCAGCCCGGGATCTCACTGCTGGGGCCGCTAGCAAACTTCCGCTCGGGCACCTGCCTGGTGAATTGGTCGCGGCTTCTCCCGCACAACTCTGATTTCTTCCTGAAAACTCTCTGCCTCTCGCTTTTCCATATCTTGGCTGATTATTCCTTTGTTCTCCATAGCTGGCATCATCTTTGGCTAATTCCCTTTTCTCTAACTCTCTGCAAATCCTTAATGAACTCCTGTTGTGTGCTGGCTAAAGTTGCCTTATGCGGCCTTCGGTATTCTGCAACTGATTTTCATAAGTCCTTCTGCCTTGACATGATTAATGTTCCGTTAAAGTTGCATTTTGGTGATAAACCTGGCTCCCCCTCCCCCACATTTAACACTGAGCATATATTTTGAACAGACTAACCTTGATCTGCTAGGCATTAATATGAATGAGCAAGATTAGCATAAGAAAATTTGCAGTTTCCACAAGCTGAGAAACTTGAGCTCTGCCGCGGTGATGCCAATAGTTGGCCTCGACTTGCTCATCCCCTGAAATCATTTCTAAGCCTTAATCAAAGCGGCTGAAAGTCTGAATTATCAAAAAGGCTGGAAAAGGCCCCCCAGATTCAAAGAGGCAGCCCGCCTCGGGGAGGCGCCATCCAAAGCAACCTCAACTGGCCCGTTCATGGGTGGGAGGAACGATTCACAGACCCTCTTTCCCGGCTTGGCCTCCTCCCTTCACAGGGTTTCTTGGAACTGAAGTCAGTTTCTATTCTGGAATGGAGCTGCACCAAACTCTTCATCCGTCCGTTGTCTGCATGCATTTAATTGTATTTACTCTTACTGGGAGGGAGTGACGGGGTGTCCTGCAACAGAGGCGGCTGGACCCCATGGCCTTCACGGCCCCTTCCAGCGCTGCAGTTCTATGATTCTGCATGACGCTTGCTCTTGTTTCGGCCCCCCATGGCCACGCTTCTGCTTCTCTTTCCGCCCACCTTGCTTTCTCTCCATTGCTCTTCATGCCACCCTACTTTCTGCTTTATACTGTTTCCCTTTCCCGTATAAAAATAGTATTTCCAATGGACAAAATAAAATGATGGCCATTTCCTTGTGGCAAACTGCCCATTTCCCCCTGGGGTCCCACCCCACCTGGACCACGGAGCCTGCATGGGTCTGGGGGCTGGCTGCTCTCTCCCATCCGAGCCAACAGACGTGGCACCAGAAAGATGCCAAGAAGCAGACAACCCGGAACTAGCAGGCCTTATTTGGATCGCAGGACTATGGTTCAGCGATCATTTTCAGGGGAAAACACCACTGGCGGTCGACCGACAGGGCCCCAAGCCATCCTGGTGGCACCTCGGCACGTGCCCCGCCAGCCTTCAAAGGGCACCCACAGGGTCCCTCAAAGGCTCCCCCCCGGCACATTTGCCAGTGGGACGCGGCAGGTCTGAAGCCAGCGGGCTCTGCATCCGCGCCGGACGTGAGCGGCCAAGGAGTCGCCCAGGGTGCCGAACCTCAGCCGTCTCTCCAGCCGGCCTCCTCCTGCGCAAGCCACCGCCTCTCCTCTGTCGTCTTGCGCGGCCCGTGCTGCCTCGGGCACAGTTGCGCTCTTCTCAGCGGCAGGGGGAAAGAATGTGTTCCGATTCTTTCTTTTTTGCTGTTTAAAGCATTTACTGCATTCGTACATTTTTATGCTGGTTTGGTGTTGTACTGTAGTTCCAAATGTATAAATACACACAACACTGGCTTTCCCCAGGTTACAGATGAGTTCCATCCCTGGGAAAACAGAAGTTTGTCCTTAAGTCAAACTTGTATATAGGTCAGAACATGTATACTTAGCCCTGTGCATTTGTGGGGGGTGGGTGCAGGACCCCCATAACAGCAGAAAAAACACAAATATCTATACTCATGCAAACTCCAAACACACCAGTGCCTCCTCTTTGCCAGAGACATTTCCTTCTACTGATGGGCAGGGCAGGAAAGCCGGCTCTGGAGGCCTCCCTCTCTACCCATTCATTTCCTCTCTCTCTCTGTGGTGATGCTTTGGAGGCCCCCCTCTCTCTCCTTTCACTTCCTCTCTCTCTATGGTGATGGCAATTTTCACAGTAATGTTTTTAAATGAACAGGCTTTGTGGCAGTCAGTTTGTACGAATAGATTGTTCATTAACTCAAACATTCGTAAATCGGGGACTGCCCATACACCCTGCTGCAGCATGCCGTCTTTAATGGTTTTAATTGTTGTAAACTGGCAGTATAGAAGGGAGATGGATGAAAAGATGGATGGATGAATAGATAGATAGATCGATCGCCAAATAATTGCCGGACTTCCTGAGGCGAATTTGGGCTGCAGTTCATCCAAAATGCCTCTGTGTCTGTGAAGCCATCTGTCTCCAAAAGAAAGGGAGTGGAAGAGGGCCCAGCTGAATCACATTGGTTATTGGGTTTTAAGGACTCTTCGCGCTATATAGGAGAAACATTTCATGTCACAGTGAAAACCCTCCGCATCACAGTGTGGAGGCAAGTCTTGCTGTGAATCAATAAGCGGCAATTTCACAACTGTGTCATCTCGGCTTTCCCAGAGACTTTTATGAGAATGAATAGACTTCAGTGCCCACCAGGGCTGGAAGATTAAGCAACTCAGAAATCCCATCGGCAGTCTCCAAGCCGCTTGACAGAAGGGAGATGAGGATATGGAGGAATTTTCAGCAGGACTCCCGAAGACCAAGGCGACTGGAACCTATCAGGACCAATCTTCTCTCCTGGTGAGCTGTGGGGGAAGGGGGAGCTGGCTGGGGATTGCAAACCCAGCAGGGAGAAAACCGGCCTCCTTCCCGGGTGAGGCGATCATCCCGCAGAAGAGGCCGCCTGCTCTGAGCCTACGGCTCAAACTGTCGTCTTCCGAGTAATCACTGGCAAAGCGGAAGCATTCAGCAAGGCGACTGACGTTCCCTTGACTGAGCCAGGAGCCTCCTGGTTGATCCAGCCTCCCCGAACCTGCTGCTCTCCAGATGCAATGCACTGCAGTTCACATCATTCAGACGAAGCACGGCCAATGAAGGTCGGGAAGCTCCTTAAGAAAGACACCTTTTGCAATCCCGTGTCTGTCTGATCTGTTATTCCCGACTTCTCCAGTCTCATGCCCTCTGGAAGTTTTATATTCCAATCACCCCCAATGGGAGATCCATGGTCAATGGGATCTCTTCAGTTTGATTTGATTAGGTGTCTTTTTAGACTGCTTCTAAGGGTGGATTATAAGGTGCTATATGAGGTTTGCAAAAATACAGAGAGGATACCATGGCATCAATATTGTATTGATATCACCAATAAAATCCATTAAAAAAGGGATTGCTGATAAAACCGATAAAAACTGGCATTGCCAATAACTCCCAGACACTAAAGCAGGCCAGAGAGATCAGGCTGGGCAGCTGAGGGCCGGGAACCTGTTTCAGGCAGTCAAACTGCCGTTGGAGCATTTCAACCACGGAGCAATGGCTGTGTGCAGATTGCCCTGGTGTCGGTTTGTGGCGGTCACTGAATCCCCTCTCCGTGGTTCCTGCAGATTTATTTCCAGGTATGACTGCTGCTTGGGGTACCCCATGAGGGAAACTGTGCTCTGAGAATTGCCAACATACATGGGAAGGCACATTTTGGGGGAGGGGCATGGATTCATCTGGTTGAGATGCTTCCACCCAAGCCTGAGAGGCAGCTCTGAACATCCATCCGTCCTTCTCTCTCCCCGCCACCCTCCCACATGAGAGAGGGACGGGTCCCGTGCCTTTACAGATGCTGTCCCTAAATCCCTCTCTGAGCTATTTGCTTGGGAAGAGAGAATTAAACTATCCATTTTCTCCCTTGAAAATGTGCAATGCTCATAAATATGCACAAGGAATTACAAGAAGGAAATGCAGCCATCTCCATTTCGTCAAATATGCAAAGTCCGCCCTAATCATCATTCTGAGCACATTATTAATGTGCATGATTAAACCCAGATTGCGCTTAAATCAGAAGCCATCACAAGCCTTTCTGTCTAGCCTGACCCCTCACACATCGCCGAAATAGCATAACTACACCCCCGAAAAGGAGACCGAGAGTCCGCCGGGTTGTGTGGCAATGGCACATGCAGACGCACATGGGCAGCCTTCCAGAACATCACTGAGGGGGTGCAAGGCACTTCTCCCCAGTGGGGAAGACTCACTCTCCGGGGGCAACTTTGCACGAGCCTTTTCTTCGGCTTTAAAGCTGTTGGACTGGGAAGGACTCATTTCAATAGAGAAGTTTTCTCTGCCGGCTTCCCAGAATAGAAGGTGCCTCTCTTCTAAGTAGGACCTGGCCATGCCCTTTCCAGCTGGGGCAGCCACAAAGAGAGCCCTTTCGTGTAGGTGGCCTCTAAAAGCAAACCCGGAAGTACACACCTTCTACTCGGTCTCAGAAGGAAATGGGATTGATTGAGTGCCGCACTGCAAGGCTCATGTTCCACCCCATCCGTCGGGCTGGAGCATGCAAGGGGCTCTGCACACCTGGCGGGGGCTTCCTCGGGTCAGGTCCAGGACTGGTACCTGCCGCACTTTGGCAGAGGTGTTGCCCAGCCAAGGAGTCCCCGGGATGCCTGTGGGAGGACGAGCAGGAGGGAGCGGGCAAACCACCCAGGGTGAGCCTGCCTGTTCGCCAAGCACATGGTAGGCTGCGTACAGAGCACCCACCAACGTGGCCCATTGCCAGGCTGCGCTGTCGTGCTGTGCAAACGTGTCCAGGGCCCACCACCAAGGTCTGGCGCTACTGAGGAGGGGCGGGCAAGTTGCAGTCCTCCAGAGCTGTTGACCTGGAATTCCCATCAGCCCCAGCCAACGTTGACGGAGGCACTGGTGCAGGATTGTGGTATTTTGGTCCTGCCCTTTTGCCCACGGTCACGCCCATCCCAGGGTGTGTCTGACATGGACTTCAGCCATCAGCCAAAAGAGGTTCTGCACTCTGGAGCACTCAAATGCTCAAATACTTTGGCCACCTAATGAGAAGGAAGGACTCCCTGGAGAAGACCCTGATGCTGGGAATGATGGAAGGCAAACAGAGAAGGGGACGGCAGAGGATGAGGTGGCTGGATGGGGTCACTGGGGCAGTCGGCGGGAGCTTAAGTGGACTCCAGGGGATGGTGGAGGCCAGGAGAGCCTGGAGGAATGTTGTCCATGGGGTCGCGATGGGTCGGGCACAGCAGAAAATGGCAGTGATTGGTACTGGCTGGCATTCAAGACATCTGTTCCTTGATTCCTAGTGTAGCAATGGGTCAGATTGTAAATTAGGATTTCTGCCTCCAGAATTGGGATTCATCCTGAGCAGTAAGGAGGAATTATTCAGCTCAGCCCCTAACCCCATCCCTGGATAAGAGAGCAAATCCATAACCCTTAGCTTGGATTCCTGTGCCTGCTATGTCATCATTCATTAACTCGAAGAACTGCAAATCCATAAGGGGATGTGTCCATCCCTCGGCATTTGGCACAAGGCATCTCAACGCAGCCGAGACCAGCCCCTCCATCCAAAGAGGCCTCAAGGGAAGGGGAGATTCAGTTGCCACTCTGGAAAGGACGCCTTTGATTGATACGACAAACTACTTTGCTGGGATCGCATGACCATTTTCAGTGAAATTCAGGTCCTAGCCAGAGTCAATGAAAAAAACAGGGCAAAGAGAACCATAACCCTTGATCAACCCTTGAAAGAGGAACCTGCAGTCCTGCTTCAGAGCCTCTCAGTGAAGCCCCTCAGGGCAAGAGAAACGTGGCCACTGCCATTCTGAAAAGCAGGAGACAGGCGTTCCGTGGGGTCATCATTTTCGTCTGCCACCTAATTGCCTGTGGTGCACCCTGCAAGGTCGTAATTGGATTTCTCTGTTCGGTCAAGCTAATCAGGTCATCAGTGTCTGGATTCCCTCTTTATTCTTGGCAAGGAAGTGGAGACGTGGGCCACTTTTCCACCTGCTTCTTGCAAACCAACATCTGCATGGCCGCTGTAGGGCTTCACGGGGGTTTCCCCCCATCCAAACCCCTGGCGGGCTGCAGACGAAGTATTTCCGGGGGCAGAAATGGGGAGACATCAGCATGGATGCTCTCTGGTTCTTTCACATTTAAGGCACAGCCGTCTCGAGGGTCCAGCCTGCAAGGCAAAGGGATTCACCGGCGTGCGAGCCCATTTCATTCCAGTCATAATTCCCAACGGCTGCCTGTTATGCCACCGACGCCACAGGCCTCATCTTCTGCTGCGTGGATGCCACCTCCGGAACAGGCAGTCTGACCAGACCTGCCACTGCGTTCAAGGGAGATGAACCTAATTATCAGTCCTCCGCAGAGTCAGAGCTTCCCTCCATTTCGAATTCAGCATCTCACCAGCTTTGCAGCCAGAGGAAATACAATCAAAATTTTATGTGAGCTGGAGAGGAATCTTGCCCTGGATGTGTGTGCCGTGACTGACAAGGAGCGACGGGGAAAGAGAAGGCTGCTTCCCAGCCCAAAAGACCTCCGCCAGTCTGGAGACTGTCTCCACTTGAGCTTTTAACTCGCCCGGTGCTAAAATGGAGGTCCCAGGAGGGCTGCCTGGTGCGTTCCCACAGCTTGACCCACCTGGATGTAAGGAAACGTTTCCTCCAAGTGAGCTAACAAGCCATGTCAGAGCAAGTGCCCGGCTGCTGCCTTCACCCTGACATGGTGGCGTTGCATGTCATGCATTTTTGATCTTTATTGTTAATATAACATTATGTTTATGCCCTGCTTTCTTCCTCTTGCAAAGAATTCGTGCTGCATGTAAGGTTCTCCTCCTCTCCTTTTTATCCTCACAACAACAACCCTGGGAGGTAGGCTGGGCTGACAGTCAAGGACTGGTCCAAAGTTGACAGTGAATTTCAAGGCTGAGTGCAGACGAGAAGCTGGATCTCCCTAGTCCTAGTCTCACACTCTAACCACTGTGCTACACTGTCTCTGGGTGGCAAAATTCACAGCTTCTCTTTCCCACAAGAAGTGGCCTGTTCCAGCCACAGAAAGGGCTGACTATGTACCTTGGCTCAAAGCTCGGTTAACATCGATGGAAAGGAATATGATCCATGGATATGTTTCGCCTTGTGTTTTTCTTTTCCTTTTTCCTTTCATGGCTTCTCTTGCTCTCTGCGCATGCACACATTTTTCCAGCTGCTGCTGCTGTGTTACTGCTTTATTTGCCAAAACTACCCCGAAGCAGCAGCAGTGGCTGGAAGCTGGAGGCACTGGGGCAATTGAGGAAGGGAGTGAGAAGGGGTCTTCTGGCCCCCAGCACTGGGGAAGAGCTGCACAGCAGGGACACCCGTTCGCAAGCTGCAAGCCCCCCGGCCTGCCCACGAGACCCGCCGCCAAGCAAGGTGCAAGGTGGCCAAAAGGCAAAAGTCAAACACCCAAAGAGAAACACCCCAAAGCGTGCAACTGGTGCAGGAGACCCTGGCGCGAATGGGCGTCCATGAAGACCCCCGTTCCACATCGGCTTCTGCGCATGGGCAGAGCTGAAGGACTTCCCTTTCCACTCGGTCTGTGCTTTCGGGGGTGGGGGTTGTGATGCGTCCGCCCTGCGTGTCACGGCACTTGGCTTGAGGAGGGTGGGAAGTGGTCCAGAGGATGCCACCCGCATCTGGCTCCCCACCACCACGAAGGAGCAGTCAAGGAAGAAAAGGCGCCCCTCCGACCACCCGTGGAGCAGAGCAGCCCTGGGAAGGCCGCAAGGCGCTGCCCTGCTGGCTCAGCCCGCTCTGCTCTCTGGCGAAGCAGCGCCTCCCCTCCAATGAGCTGAATGTGACTTGACGGGACGCGAGAGAGCAGACCCGAAATGACCCGGCGCAATGGTGACTCAAGCACGCCACGGAGACGGGGGAAGCTGCCTCCCAAGCAGGCCGCACGCGACCGGACGGATCTCCCCTGGGGGACAACAGGGGGGCCACCCCACCCCCAAATCCAGCTTGCCCCCCTTTTCCTACCCTCAGTGGTAGGTAGCTCTTTGTGGGAGTTTTGACTGAACTTCCTGAGCTGAAGTCGGACCACAAGTTGGTAAAAGCGGAAGGAGCTTTGAATTTTGCATTGTTGCTCGGGGGGGGGGGGGCGGGTTCGACCTGGAGCCGACATTTGGACCTTTTGCCTCTTTTTTCTCCCACCAGACATGAGCGAGAAATGAGGCAGCAAGATATTTCTGTCAGCGCCTGGCCTCCACATGAGCCCCAGGGCAGGGATATCTTTGGGAGCATCTTTATGCAGTATCATTATTTCCATGACTTTAGTTCAAGCCTCTCCATTCTTGCAAATTACCTAGTACAAAAGTGCGAACCAGGGCAGAACATGGCTGCTAATTTTCCCATTTAGTCCATTTTAAAACTTTAATCTCTCCACTCTTTTTCTTGGAATTAATTATTCAAGATCTTTTATTCTAGTGGTGTTTGCTTGGGTTTATTGTGCTTTCACATGCCGAGCATCTTGCATGGAGGAGCATGCACACGCCTCCGTGCGGCTTTTCAACGGGTTCTTTAACTGGAAGACGGGTTGGGGGAGAGGAAGGGTTGCTAACATGGCCTGACCCCAGGAGCAGCCCCATCAGTTCAGCAGAGTGCCTCTCACGCCCTGCTTTCAAAACCCCCCAGCATCTCTTACTGGTTTGCACCTTCCGCACCTTCCGCTTTGCTGCTTCGGCCACCAGGTGAGCAGAGGAAGCAACGGCTCCTGGGCTGCTCTTAAGCCTTCCAGCGAGCTTCAGAGAAATGCCGAGACAGAGGAAATGAGGTTCGGATGGATGCGCACGCAGGAGCAGGGGAAGGCGGCTTCCTCAGGCCGGCTCTGCGGGGCCAGGAGCCGTGGTGAGGAAGGAGGGGTTGCGCGGACCCTCCCCGTGTCCACAGGACTCTGGGGCAGCCACGAGCCCTAGGCCAGGGGCCCTCAGACTGTTTCACCAGGGGGCCCGTCGAAAGTTGCCAGTGCGGGGCGCGGGCGAGGGGGGGCAAGGCGGGCAGCAGCAGGCACGTGCGCGGGCGCACACGCGGTGGGTCCGAATGGGCATGGCGGGCCGCTTCCGGCCCCCAGGCCACAGTTTGAAGACCCCTGCCCTGAATACTTGTTAGGTCGCATCGCTGTGAGGCTCTGGGGGCTCGCCCAGTTCTCACTGCAGACTCCTTGGCTCCTTCGCTTCTGCACGTCTGGGGACTTCTTGCCCGCCCTCTTTTTCCCCACTGGCAGCTTTCGGGAGATTCTCCCACTTTTCAGGATTGAAGGAACCCGCTGTAAAATCCACGGCGCGTCAGCCTGTGCCTGGGCTTTTGGCTTGGGATGAAACTTCTGAGCTGCTGTGAGGTCCCGCAAGCGAGGGGCGTGTGCCTCGGGCTCCGGATATGTGTCTTTCCCAGCCCACCTGGAGAAGGCTCAGCATCCTGCCATCAAGGACACGACCTCACGGATGCTGAGGCAGACGAAAAGCCCTGCGATGTGCAGGAAGTTGCGGGGCTTTTCCCGATCGGAACATGTGTGGCGTTCTGTGGGAGCCCTTCCTGCACCCAGAGCCTCCTTCTCAGAGTTATTTGCTGACAGGTCGAAAGATTAGATTACAATGGACTGAACTCTAAAGTCTTGCATTAGGTGCACAGCACTGCCATTATGACAGGCAGTAGTGATTTAAAATAATCACAACGGGTAACTAAACCTGCTTCCAAATGTCCCAAATTCAAATGTTCGGACTTTGGTTGCACCGCATGCCTAGGCAGAATCCTTACCTCTTGAGAACCCGGGGTGAGCACCTACCTACAACACAGACGGTGCCCCAAGATGGGTCTCCTTCGCTCGGCCAGCAGGCCAGTGCAGAGCAAATGCAAGGCCATACAGAGGACCCTCTTCACGTGCTCTGCTCTGGGGGAGCCGCTCACTTGCCCACCGGAACTATCAGTTAGGCTATCGATCACAAATGACAGAGTCTTCCTTGTGGTGGCTCCTCGCTTTGGAACACCCTCCTCCCAGTGGCTGTCTCTCTTTCCCATTGCTCACTTGTTTAAGCCTTTCTTTTAAAGCTTGCTGTTGGCCGACCAGCAAGCAGCTTGTAGGCACATATACTGGAAAGGCAGGCAGAGTTTCTGCACCAACTGGCTCCCCCTTCAGGGGCTGCCCCCATCATGCCGAGGCCACACAACTCCTGGAGCAGAACGCAGGGCCCTGGCCTGCACCAAAGAGGCCCTGGCCTGCTCCACTTCCTCTCTAAATGCAGCCTGATGGTCCTCCCATCTCAGTTCTCTCACTGCTTCGGCTGCCCTGCAAACCGTCCAGCCAAAATATACCAACGAACAAATGCGCTTGGAGTTGGCACTGGAAGCAGAAAATTAGCTCGTAGCACCTTTGGGAAAATGGGAGGGCAGGGCTGCTGTTCCGCCCTAAGCACAAAGCTCCTGGAGCCAAGAGTTCACCGGATCACATCTCTCCACAGAGCCAGTTAATTGAGTTTCCATGCTACCTGCATAGAAGAGCACTTTTTAGATCGAAACCGAGTCACAGAGAGGGAAAACTCCAGAATGATGCAGGCAACCGTTCCCACCAACTTGCTTGAAATATCAGCACACGGAAACTGCACTCAAGTGTACATTAGACTTAAACTTGGGGGCAAACTCACTGGATATTGAGGAAGGTGTCCATGCTCAGAAGGTCGGCCAAGTGCCCGCTGCCTTCTTAGCAAGGCTGTGAAGATCGTCCATTTGGAGAACCAACCTCAGCATTGATTCTGGACTCTGAGTTCAGCCCTACGTCAAGCCACGCTGGAAGGGTGGCCCAGCAAGTTGCATGTTCCAAGAGGAGCGGAGCACCCCAATTCCAGCCCCAGAACTGCGCCAGCCGGTTCTTATTGCGATGGTCTTCATGAGTTGGGCTGTGCTTTTGTATTATTGATGTTTTGCTAATGTTTTTAGGATTATTGATGTTAGACTGCTGTTGTTTTAATTATTGTAAGCTGCACAGGGAGCACAATCACGGACTATGGTTGTGACACATAAATTGAAATAAAAAATAATAAATAACGTGCAGCAAATTCTGCTCTCCCCTTCCGAGCTGGAGTTGAGGGGCAGAAATGTGACTCTTTTAAAAGCAGTGGAAGAATGCTCAGATTTTCAGGACACCCAGTTCTGTGGGGGGGATGACTCAACAGGATCATCAGACCCATGGCAGCTTTGGGGGATATTTTCAGTTCTGGCACAGAGCAAATCCAGATGTGGGGGTGTGATAAATCCCCAATGATTCATTAATTGCAGTTTACCTCTGAGTAGCCACGTTCCAGTGTCACAATTGCGGCACAATTCCTTGTTTTCCCTCAGCCAGAGGTGGCCCAGCGCTGTGCTGGATTCGGCCCCTCCAGGGTCGTGCCACTTGGCCCAGTCTTACTCTCTGCACCAATTTCCAGCAATGCTCCATCTGCCTCCCTCTGATGTACAAACAGAAGATCGCGCTCCCTTCCGGCGAGGGTCGCTGCTGGGGGGAAGGGAGTCTGTGTTTGCGGCCTGAGCCATTCTTTGATCTCTCCAGGGGAGAAATTTTATTAGCATTATCATTTGTTGTAATGAGTTCATTTCCATTCCCATCACTAAACCAATTTCGGAGACTAATAAGGCACGTTCCTTTCTGTTGCATTTGGAGATAATTGATTTGACTTATTTGTGTCTCGGCCTCCTCCGCGCCCTCTGTCCCTGCACCGCAAGACTCCGGCCTCCTGCCAAACGGAAAGGGCTTCTGCTCCAAGAACCTGTTGCGGCACCCCTTCCGTCAGCTGCCCTGCGGCGTCTTCCCGCAACGTCATCTGGCCCGTTTTGCATGCAGGTGGCCCCAGGTTCAAGCCCTCTGGGACGCTGATGCCAGCGGGGTGGACGGTCCGCCTGCCAGCACGATCCCTACTCTGTCTCCAGCGCTCGGGTGGACAGGAGGCCTGGAGAGGGACCCTGGCCACCCTGTCCCCGGCCACTGAGCCGACGCGGTTGCTGGGCCAAGCACCCACGGGGCACAGCGGAGAGAGAGGAGCCATTCCCATCTCACCCACTCAGGTCTCAGCAACGCAGGCCAGCTCCACGTGGAGGAAGTCTTATTATGGGTTGGGCTGACATTCGGCAGTGACACCGCCAGACCCGAAGGCAAGCGAGCAATGCTGCCAGGAATCATCCTGTTGAAGGGAGAACCAGAAGAAGGGACAACGATAAGGTATCTAGGCCCCTCTTCTCCTCTGCTGGCTTGCTCACCCCCAACCCATGGCCACAGTAATGGGGGCACCCCCTTGCCCCCCAAAGTCACCCCGAGACATAATTAAAATGCATGTAATAAAACAAAGCATGAAAACAAGGCAACTGCGACCCCCTTGGCTCAGTCGTTGCAAGTGCTGTGGGGCTGTCCTCTCCCCACAACTGCAGCAGCCCTCTGATAGTGGCCCCCTACCGGTTGCATCCCCCAGCAAGCACTCGACCCCGTGAGCCCCACAACAGGTTGCCTCGGGCGCAACGCAAGCCATTGTTTTCCAAGACTTTGGTTGCAAAATGGCCTTCTGCCCCACCTCAGCCGTGCATTTTCATCGTGAGGCAGGCTCAGAAGAACGTGACACATGCCGAATAGTGGAACTCGAGCACTGAAAGATGAGGAGCACTCCTGATGCCATGTTTAAAAATAACTTGCCAGCTTTCTTCCTCAGTGCTTACGGTTGTGCCACACAGAGTGCTGGAAGGAAAGGGCTGGGGGCACCAATTCCAGCGTTCACTGCAGAGACGTAAGCCTTCGTTTTGCAAGCGCGAGTGGCTGAAATGCAATTATTGCAATGTAATATTGGAGATCAAAAGGAAGACGAGGCAGAAGAATCGAGCATGTGATTTCGTCATTGTTTATTCTGACTGAACATGAATGGGCTTTTGCGCTCAGAGCTTCGCCGTGACAGGCAGAGGGAGTGAGACTCGCTTTTTTACAGAAAGCCCGGTTTGAAAGGCACCGGCCTCCCTGCCTCACACCCTTCCACCGCTGCTTCTTAAAATTAAAATCTAATCAGAGAGGAAGTGGCGCAGTTGGCCGCCTGCTCCTGACAAAGAAAGCTCTTTTTAAAAGTCGCCTCCGCCTGAGAGGTTGCCCTGTGGATGATCATGAGGGACGTTATCAATGACGGCTTTCATTTCCAGAGCCTTTTCTGGCCACCCTGCTCAAGTCATGTGCACCACAGGCCTCACCTCAAGGCCACGCAAAAGCATCCTCCGTGGCTCCAGCCTCAGGGACCGAATGCGCCATATAAGCTGTGCTTGTGCCCAAAAGGAAGGTCGCTTCTCGGTCTCCTGGCATTGCAGATGTGGCCACGGGTCTCAGCGCACCGAGCACATGACCACAGTGCTGGAAAGCCACCCTGCGCCCCTTGTGGCGTCTCCAAGATCTGGGCACCGCGGGCACGGGTGCCTCCCGGGAGCAGGTGGGCCGCCCGTTGGTCAGCGCAACCGAGCACAGCCAGGGAGGCGAGTGAGCGTCCCCTCTGCACGCGCCACGGGGCTTCGTTAACGAGAGCAACAGAAGCCCCACTGAGCGTTGTTTTCTTCCTTCAATGCTGGGTTTCGGTTGCTGCTTCGAAACCCACCCTTCTTCACGGGCCTCATGACTGCCCTGTCCTGGGAAAGGAAGCATCAGAGGGAGCGGCACATCCTGCAGTGGAAAAATCCAGCCCAACCGGGGGGCGGGGGGGGGGGGTCATCGTTCGGCGTGTTTGACACGCAGCCTGCAACTGTGCGAGTGCGCGGCCCAGGCCAGTGATTCCGCCAGGGTTTTGTGTGACGGCTGCACCGTCCTGCCACACCCCCCCCAGAGTCCCAGCATCTGGAGCCACGGCGAGTCAGTTCCCCCCCACTTTAGAGAAACACAGCTCGTCAGCACCCCAACTTTTCTGAGCTGCAGGGCATCCACTTGTCTCCGCAGCTGCCTCAGAAGTTACTAAGCAAGCCCGTTTTGCGGCACTGCTCAGTCCCCTGCAAAGAGCCACCCGGAGCTTGTCTTCCCAACAAGGAGCATCACCTTTGAACCACTGCATGCCATCGTGGGACGAGATGATTAGCGGGGAAGAGAGACGAGCCCTGCCTCAGCATCACCATCATTTTCATTAGCAGGGATGAATTACGGCTGTTTTTCACAGCGCCAATGTGCTCGTGATTGCCAGGTTGCGACCCGGACACCTTCGCCCGGCACGTGGGAGGCTGTGAGGCCAGGCTGTGCGGAGACTGCAGAGCAAGGAAGCCGGGCGAGGCGGCAGCCGACTGGCCGGCTTCCAAAGCAGCGTGCTCTGACCAGGCCACAAAGCGAGAATGTTTTCCAGGCGTTTGAGCAAAGGGGAAAATAAGGCCGGCTGCTGCCAGGAAGGGAGGCATATTGGTAGGCGAAGGGCATATGGGTCCGACAGAGAGCGATGCCTTCCGTCCTGTCAGGTCCTGCCCTTCCTCCAAAGACCTTAAAAGTCACTTATTTTGGCCTGCATTTTGTTGGCATTGTCAGCTGAGGTGGAGGAAGCCTAGAGTGCTCTTTGAAAGCTTGTGCTAAAAAGCAAGAAATAGAGCTGCCCATCTTTAACAGGTTTCCCCCGCAGGACTGCCCCTTTCCACCCAAGAGTCTGATCCCATTTTGGAGAAGTGTTTGGGGGCCATGCTGGAGTGGTGGGGAGGGGCTGGAACCAGGCAGGGTGGGGGCCAAAGCCAGACTGCCAAGCCAAGCTCGCTAGCCGAGTTGCGCGTCGAGGCCTCCCACCCCCTCTAAGCCCGGGAGCTCTCCGTGGCGCTGACCGCCAGCTCTGCCTTCATTCTGAGCCTGCCAGCAGCTCTCCATGGTGCCCCGTGGTGATGAGCCCGCTTTGAGGGCGGATTCCCACCCCACAGGCAGCGCTTCGGAGCTTGGGGTAACGGCTGCAGTGGGCCAAGGCCCCGCTGACACGGGGCCCCACCGGCCTCCCTGACCGGATGCCCTTTGCAGCGGCCAGGGCAGAAAAGTCTAGTGGCGAATTCCCAGGGGAACACAGATATTCCTCCGAATAATTCCTGAAACTCGCAAGTGCCGGGGCAGTTCATCATAGTAATAGAATTCAAGTCCCCTCAAAATATACAGGCGCCCCATCTCAGTCTCCCTGCTGAGGTGCTGCTGAGCCCTTCTTCTTAAGCAAATACTTCTGAGTTTTGTGTATGAAACAAGAAGCCGGCAGTGAGAAAAGACTCACTCGGAAATGTGCCTGTGCACTGCAGTGTGCGATTAGCTAGATGAGGCATGCAGGACAGATTTCCGCCCCTCCCAGGCATGGGCACGAGGGCGCAGAATGGGGGACGCATCCAGGCCAGCATGCAAGCCCCCAGCCCGGCCCACTGCCCTGCCCCGCAGTTCAGATTTCGCTGCACCAGGGCTTCATCCAGCTCAAGGGAAGCTAATCCAGGCCACTGGGCGCTGCTCCTGAGCCCGCAGTTTCTTCACAGTCCTGCGAGAAGTGGAGCTGCCCCGGAGGAATCACCACTCTTGTGCCAAACGCTGGCCCATGATACGAGTTGGGACTCCCTCCCGGGCCGCTCAGGAAAGCGATGCTCGGGGGAATCACAGCTGTCAACCCCAACAGCAGAAATGTGGTCTGGGGGCACAGCTGGCCCTGGGAAGAAACGCTTCCCCCAGCTCTGGCGGAGTCGCCCACGCCCGGCTCCCCGCAGCTGCGAATGCACGGGCTTGCAGCGCACGAGAAGCTGTCCCCGCAGAGGTGGACAGCGGATGCTGGCGGACCATGATCGGCTCTCACCTGTGCAGTTCTCCGATCTCAAGGACAGGCCATTGCCACGGCCTCGCCACCCGGTTCCTTTAACTGGCCGGGCCATGGGCCACGCCTGGCTCGGGCCTCCTGCATGCAGGGCGAGAGCGCCCCCTGCTGGCTCAGCCTGGACCCCTCCACGCTGGAGAAGTGCTAGACATGGCATCCCACGGACTTGGGCGGGGGGGGGGGGGGGCAGTGATTCGAGCCTTTTCAGAACCGGCCAGAGCCCGGTGGGGTGTGGAGACAAGCAGCCTTTCCCTCAAGACCTGGGCGCTCAGCTTGGCTTTTACATGGGTCGGTTCTGCAAACGGCGCAGCCAGCTAAAGCTGTCTGGTCTCACCATGTGTTTCGGTGCTGACTTACTTCAGTGCTGAAATACTGGCCTTGCTTCTTCAAATCCCGGGACATCTTCATTTTCCCAGCAGGAAAACATCTCTGGACTCTTTCTCCAAGGTTGTTTGCAGAACTGCCGCCCTCTTCCACCCCCTCCAGCTCTGCCCAGCAGCAGTCAGTAGGAAGTATTCCTTTGCGGGATGCCAGATTTCAAGGGGCTTCCTTGGCTCATATATTTTTCAAAAAAGGTTTCTGTGCATAAACTGACCTTTCTTTCTTTTTTTCAATTCCTGAACAAGCTTCAGGGTGGCTTTAAATTTATCTGAGGCATTGCCTGTGCATGGGAAAAATATACTTCTTTTGGGGCTGAACGAAGGGAATGATTAATGCTAACAGCCCCATTACTGTAGGGAATACTGATGAGGAGAGCAACCTACATCACCGCAAGGAGGGAACGGAATAATCAGAGGAGCAGAGCGAGTTGTTTGGATTTCAGGCGACTTCTGCCTGTGGAGCCCCTTCATCTCTCTTGCTCACGGTGTGAGAAGGCCGACACAGCTTCCCCCTTCCCTTCCCAGCCACTTTGCAGCTGCTTGTCAAATGCTCCCGACTGGTTGTGGGAGGGAGGGCCAGCAAGCATAGATCCCTCTCTATTTCCTTCGGTTGTGATGGGTAAAGACAGACAGCTGACTTGATGCACAGGAAGAGGGGCAGGAGCGAGGGGTGAGGGGTGGCTCAGCATTTGACCTCGTGTGGCATCCAGACAGAACTGGGGGCGGAAGCCAAGGGCCCACAGACCAGGGGCCAGGGAGAGGGAGCTGAGGTGGCAGTGGGAGCAAACTCCGTTTTATTCCCAGTCAGAATCGTGCGAGGAGCAGAGTGATTTTAACCTGAGAAGAACTGCACCTGCTCAGAGTGTTTAAGAACAACCAGGGCTAGCAAACGGCTTGTTGTGCTCTAGAAAGCCGGTCCTCCATCACCTGCACTGGCTGCCCTTTGACGTCCGGGCCCAATTTAAGGTGCTGGTGATGACCGATAAGGCCCTGAGCGGCTTGGGCCCTGGGTACCCGAAGGAGCGCCTCCTTCCCTCTGTGCCCGCCCGCCCCTTGAGACCTGAGGCAGAGGCCCTTCTGCGGGAGCCCTCCTTGAAGATTAGGAGGGCGGCTACCCGGAGGAGGGCCTTCCCTGCGGTGGCGCCCCGACTGTGGAATGCGCTCCCCAGAGAGGTCCGCCTGGCACCAATGCTGTTTTCTTTCTGATGCCAGGTGAAACCCTTTTTATTCTCCCATTATTCTAATTGTCAATTGGTCTTAATTGTGGTTTTATGTTTATCTCTGGATGCTGTACTATTTTTACCTTATTTTAATTGCACTTGTTGTAAACTGTCCCAGGATGTCAATAATGGGATGGTATATAAAAGCTTTAAATAAATAAATAAATACAAACAAACAAACAAACAGACAAATAAAATACTAGGAAAGTGGAAGCCACTGTGAAGCATGGGACGGGGCGCAGCGGGAGCAGGGAGGCTGCCTGCCTGGTGCACACGGTCACTCCAGAGGCCCTCCGTGAGACCACTCAGCCCAGGGTTGAGGATTCCTGGATTTCCGAAGTGGTCACGGACTTTTCTTCTTCCTCCTGCATCATCCTCCCGCCCAGCAGGGTCACCCCATGAAGCTGGCTGGGGCAAATTCAGAACAGATCAAGGAAAGCCTCTTCCCCCGGTGCAAAGTTTAACTATGGGATTCACTTCCCCAAGATGTGGTGGCAGTGACCGCTTTCTTCTGGTGGCTTTATACTACTTCCGTTATCAGAGGCATCAAGCCTGTGTGCCCCCGTTGCAGGGGAACATGGGTAGCGGATGCTGCTGCACGCATGCCATGCTTGGGGTCTCCCCGGCTGAGCTGCCAGCTGGCCACGACGCTGGACGGAAGGGACCTCCGCCTGATCCGCGTGCCAGGCACCTTCTCGGCACCCCATGCGGTCGGGCACCTGTGCATGGAGGCCCGCGCCCTGGGTGCCTCCCGGGTGAGGGGCCTGTGGCTGGCACCCTCGAGGAGCCTCCACCTGTCCTCGCCCTGAGCCTCTTTTGCACTCAGTGCGCATGCCGGCCATGGAAGACAGAAAATGGGGAAAGGCCCTTTAAAAATAATATTCGGCATCCTAGCCTGCATCCCCCACCCCCTTCCAGCACGGCCGGTTGGCCTTTCCTATTATTACCTCCTGTGAATTAGAACCTACTTTCCTCAAAGTGATTTGAGGCACTTTAACGTGTGGCCAATCGCAAGGGGAAGAAAAAGGATTTATTCCTACATACACAACATGTCTGGAGCACCAAGGTTTGTTTGCAGAGAACTGATCATTTCCCGTTCAACCCCTTCAGCTCTGATTTCTCATCCATAAAGCAAGTTGAGGGGGGACTAATTGCGATGAGTGGCTCCCACACTTTCTCTTGATGACGCTCAGAATTCTTTAGCAGCTGTTGCTCTGCACCCTTGTGGGCTGCCAAAGAAATGAGGGAAGAGATATGGAGGATGGAAGATTTGGATGCAAACTGCCATTTATAAAGTAATTGTCCTGCCATGCAGGGTTTGTACTGACTACCGTTGTTCTCTCCATATTTAATTGTGTCTCTTGAATGTTCCAGTTTTGAGCACTGATGCCATGAGTTGACAGGCAGGGCTTCTTCCACACTGAGGCTCCGAGACAGGCTGCCTGGCACAGCCGGAGCGCCAAAGCACAAATAGAGCCGGGGGGCGGAGGTAAGAGCACAGGACTGGGACTCAGGCGATCTGCACTCTGCTCCCTGCTTGGCCATGGAGCCAACTCTGGGCCAGGCAAAGGCAAAAATACCTTGCAGGGTCGTTGCTCTTGGTGGGGAAAGACCAAGAGCAGGGAGAGGAGAATGATGCCAGTGGCCCTGAATTCTTTAAAAAAGGAAAAGGCAGGGTAAGCATTTAACAAATAAATAAAGCCATGCTTTTGAACTCAGATTAAGATGGTGCTGGTGGGAAACATTTCAGTCTGCAAAGGGCCTGCCTGCACTTTTCCAAGATCATGTCAAACTCCCCGAGAAATAAAATAGGAGGGGAAAGACCCTGCTAGGCTGCCATCCCACTTCCGAGTGCTCCTGAGCAGCACTGCCCTGTGCCGTCTTCCTATTTGCAGCCCCCACATCTGTTCTTTTGCTGGATTGCAAAGAGGCTCATAGTTCAGAAGTTATCGTTCTTGAAATGTTTTGCCAGGGTACGCCTGAAGAAACGGCTTTTCCAGCATTGCTTTCAGAGTTTCTTCCTTTCACTGCATGCATTATCCATGCCCTGGTTTTGATCTCAGGAAGAAAAACAGCCCCTCCTAATACCCAGGGAGACTGCTGACCCTGGCAAAGTGTGTGGGGGGGGGGGCAGGGGCCCATCCGGGGCGTGTGTGCGCACCGTCTGACGTCTTCCCAGCGCTGCTCCGACTTGTCTGGCCCGCCCGTGCCGCGCCTGTGCGGAACAGCGCGGGGAAGAACAGCGCCAGCCCAGCCCTGCATCTCTCCCCTTGTCAGAAAGCATCGCTTTGCACAAAGTCACCGCAAGCCGTGCGGCCTGATTGAATGTGACATCCTTGTCAGGCCAGATCAGACTCCAACGGCCCTGGCAAGTTCTGCCCTGTGGCCAGAAAGGGCCGACGAGAGAACAGGCATCACCAAACGGCACCCCCTTGGGTCTGTCTGAGGCTGCTCGCGATGGTTGCTGCCCTTTCCAGAAAGCAGCTTTGCATCTCCCCCAGATAAGAGACAACCCTCGGCTTCGTGCCGATGTGTTCCAGTCGTGCAGGGAGGAGCGTTGTGCGGGGAAATCGGAATACGAAAAAGACACTTTTGTTGCCGTGCACCATCAAGCCATCTCTGACTTTGGGCAACCTCATGATTAGTACAAAAGCCCTACACACCCCTGCTTAGGTGTTCCAAATCCAAGGCTGTGGCCCCTTTTACGGAGTCTATCCACCCCACAGGGGGTCTCGCTCCTTTTCTTCGGGCTGCAACTTTCCCTGGAATGATTGTCCTCTCCAGGGAGTCTTGCCTCCTCGTGATGTGTCCAAAGTAGGACAGCTTCTGTTTGGTCATGTTTGCTTCTAGGAGAAGCTCTGGCTTGCTTGGATCAAAGGTGTCTTCTACAGCTCCCCCAGCCTTGTCCTTCCAGAGTGCAACACCCAGAATTCCCACTCAATGGCCCTGCTGGATGGGAATTCTGGGAGTTGCAGTCCAAATGCCTCTGAAGGCCACCAGGCTGGGGAAGGCTGCTCTGGAGCACTCTTGACCAGCAGCCGCTGGCAGGAGAGGGACCAGAGCTCAGTGACGGAGCCCCTGCTTAGCCTTCAGACATCGCAGGTTCAGTCCTGAGCAGCATCTCCAAGAAGGACCCGTGTGGAGAGCCGGACTCTCTGCAACTTTTCTCTTTTTCCCTGCCCAGCAGAAGAAGAGAAGACTCTTCCACCTGCAGCCTTTTATTATGCGAAGCTAGTCCAGCCAGGAGAGGCTTTGTGATTACTACCCTCTTTGTAATGCAAGCAAAGGTCATTAGCAAGAGGCATCCATCAAGTTAATGAGCTCACTAATTAGGGGTGGAATTCTGCTCATGCTAGGAGCTGGTTCCGAACTGAATCCCCCTCCTCCCTTCCCCACCAGAGGTAGCTCCACCCTCAGGGAGGTTCCTGGTGCTTGTGGTGCTGGATGGGGATGCTGGATGTTACTGAAATGGGTAGCTCTCCTGATTGGCTGCCAGATGACAGGACTTCATAGGTTGCGTATTCCGCAGGGTTTCCTGCCAAACCAGAGATGAGTTGGTTCTCACCAGCTGCTTGGCTTTTCTCAGAGCTCCCTGGCCTTGAAATTTCAGCTTGGCAGTCCAACCCTGCCTCTTCGTCCCGTTCAGATTAGGCATCTGAGGTATCTACCACATAATGCTGCATTTTGGGAAAAGCACCCCCAGGCCCTAAATCTAGGAAGACTTCTGTCTGAACCCCTGGGGAGTGTTTGCTGCCAGTCTGTGTATGCAGCACTGGGCTGGATGGTGGCCTGATTCCCAGAAGACTGCTTCGTGCGTTCCGCCGAGAGCCTTCTCCTCTCTGAGCAGACTTCCATCAAGGCCACTCGAGCCGGACGCTCTTACGGAAGCTTACAGGAAAGAAAAGCATCGCTGCCTCCGCATTGTGTGGCAAAGCTGCCCTGTGGAGGGATCAAACCCCTTCCCTGAAGCTCATGGGCTGCGCCCTCCAGGTTTCAGCATTATGAGGGCAGGAGGGAGAGAAACCCCTACCTGTCCTCTTTTCCCCATGGGTAATTCTATAAACCTTACTAGGAATGTGCTGTACTCGTGCGCACGTATCCAACTCAGAGGTTAAAAAGGTTGTTTTTCCAGGAGTCGTTGATCCAGTAAATCAGACCTCCCAAGGAGACTGGAATCCAGCCATGGGTCTAAATTTGAAGAACAAAGACACAACAAAACAGTGCATGCTGTTGCTTGGACCTATGAATACGAGAGCATCCTTCATAAAATATTCACTGAGGAGCATTCTCTCGCCTAAAGAGCAGGAGAAGTCAGCCAAACGCACGTCTTCCTTGTCGCGCCACCACTCGCGGTTCCACGCCACTGCCCCCGGCTGCCCCTCTCTGAAAAGGGGCTCTTCTCATTTCCTTTCCACACTGGATCATTTTCAGCCTTCCCCTTCCAGGTCCTGAAACTTAACCATCGCCTCCGATGGGTCACAAACTACACGGAGAGAGGACAAGGCAGAGTCTTTGTTTTTTGAAGGCTGCATCCATTTGCAAAGAGCAAAATGCCACCGTGCTTTTTATACACTTATTAATCCGGCATTTAATAAGGGAGGGGCTGGAAATTTCTGGAGCCCCAGCTCGGAAGCCCTGAGACCTCGGAGCTGGGACTCGGAAGGCCAGCCGCCTCCTGCCCCCTTGCAGCTAGTGCAGAAAGGACTGTACCAGCTGAGGAAGCACCTGGGCCTTGGATAGGACAAAAGGCGGCAGGCAGGGGGCGCCGCCCTGCACGCTTTCCCATCACCTCTCTCTCCTATCCCCCCCCCCCCCACAGTGCCAAATCCAGATGCCCAAAAGCAGGCATCTAACTAATTATGTAAATAGAAGACCAACTGAAGAATTTAACAACAAAGGGCAATTCTATTATACCCAGTACAATTAATAGAATGTAAAAGGAAGCTCTTTTAAAAATACTTGATGATTTACAATTGATTTGAACAGATTGGAAAATTTGACGGAATACAGAATAATAACTCACTTTTTTCAGAACATCCAGAGAGAACTGAATGATAGAAAGATATTTTTGGCCTCTTTCAAATTTGTGGGTTTGAATGTATTGATTACACTTGTTCAAAATACTTTGGCGATTTTATTTTAATATATGTATATGCATATGTGAAAGCTGGACCATAAGGAAGGCTGAGCACCGAAGGATTGAAGGCTTTGAATTGTGGTGCTGGAGGAGACTCCTGCAAGTCCTCTGGACCGCAAGGCGATCGAACCGGTCAGTCCTAGAGGAGATCGACCCTGACTGCTCTTTAGAAGGCCAGATCCTGAAGATGAGACTCAAATACTTTGGCCACCTAATGAGAAGGAAGGACTCCCTGGAGAAGCCCCTGATGCTGGGAACGATGGAAGGCAAAAGGAGAAGGGGACGGCAGAGGGTGAGGAGGCTGGATGGGGTCACTGAAGCAGTCGGCAGAGCTTGGGTGGACTCTGGGGGATGGAGGAGGACAGGAGAGCCTGGAGGAACATTGTCCATGGGGTCGCGATGGGTCGGATGCAACTTCGCAACTAACAACAACAACATATGTACAGTGGTACCTCAGCTCACAGACTTAGTCCGTTCTAGGACTCTGGTCGTGACCCAAATTGGTCGTGAGCCAAGTCAAATTTC
>NW_025336401.1:1841345-1859223 GCF_004798865.1 Varanus komodoensis
TTAGGTGGCCAAAGTATTTGGCCACCTAATGAGAAGGAAGGACTCCCTGGAGAAGCCCCTGATGCTGGGAACGATGGAAGGCAAAAGGAGAAGGGGACGGCAGAGGGTGAGGAGGCTGGATGGGGTCACTGAAGCAGTCGGCAGAGCTTGGGTGGACTCTGGGGGATGGAGGAGGACAGGAGAGCCTGGAGGAACATTGTCCATGGGGTCGCGATGGGTCGGATGCAACTTCGCAACTAACAACAACAACATATGTACAGTGGTACCTCAGCTCACAGACTTAGTCCGTTCTAGGACTCTGGTCGTGACCCAAATTGGTCGTGAGCCAAGTCAAATTTCCCCATCAGGGTCACTGTCAATGAGGTCAATCCGTTCTGCAACTATTTTTTTTTACTCACAAAAATTTGAAGCAAAGTGACAAAGAACAACAAAGATCGCGGCCGTCTCCCCACCCCCCAGAGATCGTGCAGGGGGGTGGGGGGAGACAGGCGCGAGTGCAGGCATGCTGGGGGGGGGGGGGGGGGGGGGCCCCCCGGGGGGGGAACCGGGGCGTGATCGGGGCCCTCCCCCCCCCCCCCGCCAGCGCGACCGCGATCGTGCCTGTGGGAAGGCAGGCGCCCCTGCGGTTGTCACCCGATGCAGAGTTCGCAACCTGAAAATTTTCCTGAAATTTCTGTTCGCGACCTGATTTGGCGTTCATGAGCCAAGGTACCACTGTATATGTATAAAAATATAGTGTGTGTGTGTACACCTTTTATTTTACTACGCACACACACACCCCTTTCCTTTTTCTGTATTCTATTTATGTCAAGAAAATAATAAAAATAATATCCTTTTTAAAAGCAGGCATCCAGAGCCAAAACCCATGTGAGGCCCAGCAGCAGCAGAGGTCGGTTCGCAGGGCCGTGCTTCGCACTCTGCACTGGATGCACATCAGCCTCCGAGTCTGGAGGTTTCTGTGCATCCAAGGTGGGAGGTGCGGATCCTGCCCTCTGGGAACGTTCCAATGCCCGACCAGCTGCCGACCGGCAAAGGGGAAAGAGCTGCGCCCACGGCTGCCCCAGGTCGGAAAGGGAGGAGAGGAGCCGGGAGCCGGGGGGCCCCTCCAGCCCTGCCGCTCGCCCTTGGACACCCCCTCCTCAGAGAAGGCAGCCTGGGAGCGGTGGGGGATGAGCCCCCGCAGCTTTGCGCTCCCCTCCCGCACAGACTGAGCCCTGTGGCTGCAGCCCAGCACCCGCGTAGCGGCCGCAGTGCCGGAGTGGGAAAGGCTCGAACGATGGCCCGCATTGGTGCCAGGTCGGGCACTGCTCCATGGAGATTTTGGTTTTCCCTGCACCATGGGAAAACACCACCCTGGCTTTTCTAAGTGAGAATTACCCAGGGTGGATCCTGGAAAACAGGGAAGTACCTCGAATCGGCCTCGCTGTAATTACCTTTCTGACAAACCTGTAGAACTGGAGCAAGCAAATGAGCTTGAAGAAAGAAGATCCGGGGTCTGCCAGGAAGGCAGTGAGGCAGGGGCTCGTCTGAGGAACAGCTCGGGCTTCACTGCATCAAATTGAAAGGAAGCATTCTGAGCACAGAACAGTCCCGGAAACGAGAAGAGATGCTCTGGGAAGGGAGTCTGCTGTGCATCCTAGTTCTGTTTGGCTGAGGATGCAGCATCCCCACGACCTGCAGAGGAACTCCATGGCAACCAGAAGCTGCCTCCCTGCTCTTTTAAGGCCACCAGTGCGCACACACGCTTGCCACCGACTCCCTGTGAAAAAGAAATGCATTTTCATAAGTCCGAGATAGAAATTAGCATTAGAAGAATTAATGTTCTAAATAACTGTCAGAAAATGCTGAGAAATGTGTCTGAAACACCAAGACGGCCCTATTTGCAAGGCTTCCCCAACGTCTAGCAAGCATCCGAGAAATGTCACTAGACTTTTGATTTGTGCCATTTCACGTAGGAACAAAACTCGGTTTCTCTTTGTCTCTTTGCTTTTCTTTGCTAAATGTGTCAAAGCAAATAACCAAGCCAAAGCAGAGCTTTGGGATGGCGTGGCTGGGGCAGCGCTTTACCGTCTGCCTTCAGGACTGATGAAAGGAAGTGCTCTCAGATAGAATCTGAGGCCACGAGATGCTGGGATGAGCACCAACTTGGGTCGAAACGGCAGAGCCCTCGCTCGGCACCTACGTGGGGCAGGTGGGGGGGGCCTGCGTACCCCCGCTGGCTGGCCACCCGAGCAGGAGGGTGTTTTTGCACCCGTGCCCCACTAGTGGGCTCCCCATTGGCCTTCAGTGAGCGCCTGGAGAAAACTGGATGCTGGACTAGGTGGCCCTTTGTCTCATCCAGCAGGTCTGTTGTTCTCCTCTGATTGTTACAGCGGGCAAAAGCGAATGCGCTTCACTACTGCGCTACTTTCCAAATAAAGAAACATGCAGCCTGAAGGTTCGCATTTGTCTCTGCAGAACTTTAGCTTCGGCCCAGTTTTTGGTTATCCTGTCAAAGCCATTTTGGATTGTCCTCCACTTGGAGGACATACCTGGCTGGCCGGCACTAAGGATTAAATCAGGGATTAAGAGGAATCCCTCTCCAGAGCTCCCGGCCTTCCAGGTAAGTGCGGGAACCACCCGAATTCGATCGGCAGGTGTGGTGGGAATGTCAAGGCGAGAAGCAGCTGGTCACCAGGGACATAAAGGGGGCTCTGCCGTGCCCGTGGGGCCCGCGGCCATTTCGCTGTGATCAGACTCGGTTCTCGAGCATACAAGACGTCCTCCCTCTCGTTCTCGTCTTGCTCTGCTGGGCAGTGTGTGCCTGGACCAGATGCCCAGGTCTTCCGCTGCCGTCGGAAATACGGGGCCGCCGCCATCAGCAGAGCCGGCCGTCACCTCTCCCCTCGTGGAGGCCGGGGTGAAGCTGCCGAGGACGGCCACGCGAGGGGCAGCGTCCGCAGGGCCGGCCTGCAGCCTGACAAAGCGCTGAGGCGAGGCGGGGCGGTTCCGGGGAGCTGCCTTTCCAAGCAGCCGTGAATCCGCCTGACGGGGCCGAGGTCTGGATCGCACGTCAGCATCTTGCTAGCCAGGAAAGCACAGGGAATGGAGACAGACGCTTTGGTGAAATCACACACACACAATTTCCACAGCCCATTTAGTAACCCAATTTTGTAAAAAAAAAAAAGAGGGGAAGAACTCCTTGCTGACAATGGACTGCGGTGCGTTGCCAATTCATGGAGAAAATGCCGTGCTTTTAACAGCATGTGTACACCACGGATGCACAAATTTGGCAAAATAGGCATGGAAATGCGCAGAGGTTTTCACATGCAAAGGAAAAAACCAGCAAAGCTCAGACTTTGCTTTGGACTCAGGCTGGACTGAGCTTCGGGATGGAACTCTGGCAAGCTCGAGCGTTGTGAACTCGCACCCCTTGGCTGCCTCCAAGGTTAGAGGCACGTGCCTGAATGCCACACACAACGAACAGGACCAGTGCCACGCACCCTGCCCGGCTGAAGGCCTTTCAGCGGGATCTGGTCGGAAGCAAAATGCCCTTTTGCCTGATCCTGTCTGGGGTTCTGGCCATGCACTGCTGCCCCTTGAGAAGCTTTGCTTGTTTGCTTACCCCACAGGTTTGCTTCCTCGCGACCTAATTTAATTTAGAAAAGCAGCTCGGTTCAATATTAACATGCATGAGCAAACATGAAACAATCACTCCTCTAATTTAGGATGCTGAGAGTCATTATTCCACATACCACTCAAAAAACAAACACACAAACAAACAATCCCAACTTCAAAGCAAAATCTAAAGATGCGAGAACTGTCTCTGATGTCAAAGGCATCTGCTTTTATTGTGCTAGGGAGAGAACAAATCAGCAGGTGGGACATGGGCCGAGAGCAGCTGAAAACCAAAGGCAAAATTGGGAATATTTTAACTCATATATGGGATGTATCATTGCCACATCATGACAGTTATCGAGAAGGACAAACACCAGCGACCTCAAAATGCCCTAATTCGTTTGAAGACTTGGCAACAGCTGATCTGGGCCCAATTAATTATCAGTGCTATGAGTAAATGAGTTATTAGCATTCATGAATCCGATAAGACTCCATTGGTTCCTGTGCCCAAAAGCTTACAGTTTCTTGGAGTGGTAACCATAGGAACTAAGTGGTTGCCAACATAAACCTTTATAATTAATGAGGCAAAGTTCTCACCCTCTCAAGAGAAAGCAAAATGTGCGCTGAACCCATCGAATGCAGCGCTCCAGCTGGAGAAGTTTGTTCCTTTTCCCAGAGTGGAAGGAGCGAGGCATTTAATTAATTTTTTTAAAGCGTGTGTGTGCACGCACGCACTTCGCCTCCATCTGTGAAAACACATTAGACCCTCCCGAAGGCAGGTACAAAGCGCTGGATGGAAAAGCCTTCCCAAAGCTGTTTTGAACCAGTTCTCCAGGGAAAGAGATTCCCCCTTCTCTCTAGGCATCTCATTAAAATAATGCTGATCTGCTCTTTCAGCTGGGATTTTCCCCCTAATGATTAATCCAAATCTTGTCTTCCTGGATTTCACACACACACACACACACACACACACACACACACACACACACACACACAGAGAGAGAGAGAGAGAGAGAGAGCACTCCTTATTTTATCTTCAGCAGCAGTGTTATGTCTCAGTTGCTATAAGTAAAATATAATGTCTTCATGGCTTCTGCCTGACTCTTCTTTTGTTAGGCCAATATCCTGGAATGATTGGTTGATGGCAGCTAATGGTTGGGCGATTGATAGAAATGGCCGCCTGTGTTACCGTGAAGCATCCCTCACGGCAGATCCACCAAGGCTACTTCCTTACAGGCTTCTTGATGCTTGTGATAAAGTTCTGCTTGCCAAGGACTTCCGCGCCGTTCCCTGAGTCCACGTGCCACCGAGTCGCTGAGAGAATGTCCAGACGGCGTTTTTCTCATGAGGACCAGGTTCAAGGAGTCTCCTGCCCTGTTAGGATACCTTGATAGCAGATTTGATCACTCAAAGAGGTCTCAAAGTCGTAGCTGATTGGGAGGGCCTAGCAAGATGAGTCACTACGGAACTGCTGCGCAGCCGACTCCCGGGAAAACCGCAGGGCACACTTTTGCGCCCGTGTCGGCGCAGCCTTGCAAGCGGGACGCACCTGTGCCCGTGAGGTGGGCATCCCCCCCGCTGCAAAGCTACCAACTTGTATGTCGGCCTCTGTTGCAGAAAGATCCCAGCAAGCATTATCGGCGTGTTTGTTCACTGCAGGGGCTCCGAAACGATCCATAAAGAGCTCGCTTCCCCCTTGGCGGCAGCAGCAACGTAAATACCCGGCAAGCACCCAGAGGGGGGCCTTCTGTGCGGCGGCTCCCCACCTATGGAACGCGCTCCCCAGAGAGGCCCGCCTGGCGCCGCCGTCATTTGTTTTTCGGCGCCAGGCCAAGACCTTTTCATTTAAATGTTATTTTAATGAATTGCTGATTTTATTTATTGGTTTTAAATTACTATGCCAGGATGTTTCCAGTTTTTATGTATTTGTATAGATATTTATTTATGTGTTGGAAGCTGCCCCGAGGCTTATGCGAATGGGGCAGCATACAAGAATTCCCAATCAATCAATCAATAGCAAAAAGCAGGAAAATAAACTTGGGTTATACAATGCACGGATGGTTAAACAAGATGCATCTCATTTGCCACTGCAGGAAATGAATGCACTGTAATGGTTTGATCAGAGGAACAGCCTAACTAGATGATTCCCAGAAATCACTCCTGTGTTAGCCAAGACGTTTCTTGATACTCGTACCACCTGATATATATCCTTTTCTTGGAAAGCCTGTTCTAGGTAAATCCACAGAGAGAAAGAAAATCTGAAATCGGTTCACTGCAGCAACCCAATAACCCTAATTTCCACAGCAGCTCTCCCAGTCACGCCCCCTTTCCAGTCTCCGGCTGCTGGCCCAGCTCTACGCCTGCTCAGCGGGGGCTCAGTGTCCCAAGACTGCTTGGCATCTGGCACCCCCAGGTGGGCCCCATGCAGGATTAGGCCTGCAACGAGGAAGCCAAACGCGGTTGGGAAGCTGACTCTTTCGCCCATGGTTCTGCTGGGATGCATCTGGCTCTGCCCAAGGATTCGCAAACCACTTTTGCTGGCATCGGTTCCTTGAGAAGCCCTCCCGTAAATACGCTTCTCAGCCCTAGGCAGAACGTTAAATTAACAGATAGACTTTTGCACGGTGGCCTGATCATGCTCTTTATATCAATAGATGAGATCCATTGGATCAGCTGGGAAGGTTGCCTGTTTTCCCTGTGCAGCAGCCGCACCAGCCCCCGCCCCTCCCTTTGTGTCTAAAAGAGACCATTCCGGAAGACAGAGAAGGATGCTCCTGCCACGACAAAACCAGCAAGAGCTCTGCCATCGCCAGCTGCTGAAACCTGATGCTGGGGGAACCGCTTTGCACTTCAGGGGGGTCCTGACCTGATCAGGAAACCATGTTACAAGGCTTGCTTCCCAGGTGCGCCTTAGAGATGCTGCTGGCTAAAGGAAGGCCTGTCCTGAGAGGTCTTCCGTTTAGCCTGTTGGCCTTAATCCATTCAAGCCTACTGTGTTAGCCTCGTGTGCCTCTCGCAAAGTGCCCAGGTGACCCCCCCACTCCAGACTGTGCACATAACTAACAGGTCATAGAAGCCACTTGCACAGACTCCATCTCTGTAGTCCCTCCGGAGGCTACCTACCTGCCACATGCATTTCCTGTACGTCTGAATGAACTGGAAGGGTTCTTTTCCTTGCGCATCCCCAGCAGACTCTCTCTGGTTTTTCTTGTCACCACGAAGCTGATGCATTAGGAGAGTTGTGGGAAGAATGACACAAACGCCACCCTAAGGAGCGGAGCTTGGACCTGGACAAGGGCATCTGGCCCTTCCCCACCTGCAAAATGGGCCGCCTGGGCCAAGGAACCCAACGGGCCTCCATTCCAATGGAGTGAAGCTCAAGGAGCCAAGGTTCCATTTGGATGCCAGGAAGCACTTCTGGACAGTCAGGACCCCGAGGGTGTGGAATGGGCTCCCCCGGGAGGTGACTGAGGCCCCATCGGTGCTGGTGTTCAAGGACAGGCTGGGTGTCCACATGGAGGGCATGTCGTGAGCGGAGCCGGCTGGAGCCGGGGGCCAGACTAGATGGCCCGGGAGGACCCTTCTGACTTAGAGCAAGACTGTTTCTATGTTTCCATTGCCCCAGCTGCTGGCAGCACCAAAGCCAAGCCACGGCACGCAGAGCACTTCCCCTTACCGTGAGCATGGGCTTGTCCAAGGGCAAACTGGGCCAAGCACTACAGCTGAGCCGAAGGAAGCATGCGCACTGGGTCAGCAGGATGGTGATGAAGCCATTGCATTTCTGCCCTGCCTTCCTTTTGCCAGAAACCCAGGAGGATTACAAGGCCCTCCGTCTCCTCTTCACTTTGTCAGCACAACACCAGCATGTGAGGCAGGGGAGGCTGACAGGTCCAAAGTCATCCAGGGCACTTCCTGGCTGAGTGGAGACCAGAACCTGGATCTCCTGAGCCCTAGTGTGACATTCCTGGGGGAACGGGTTTCCTGGACCGCACACTACAGCGATCGCTCACCCGGCCCATACGAGGATGGGGTGCAGCCCCTCGAGCCTCGAAGTCAGCTGCCTTAGATGTTCCTAAAAGCAGCACTTCACTTCTGTGGTTTGTCTCCCCAAACCCACATTTCGCGCCTGTTGTTACTTGGGTATTTCCACCTCTGTTTCTATGTCTGAAGCCATCCAATTAAAATTGTGCAGCTTGAGCAAGTTGTGCTTAAAAACAAAACAAAGGGCTGCATTTCTCTAGCTGACAACATGGAGCAAAAATACTTTCTCAGCTCAGGCATGGTAGGAGCCAATTAGCAGGAAAAGCTGATTGTCCCTCAGTATACCATCTCTGCCTACTAGAGAAAAGCAGGGCTGGGGGGTGCCAAGGGCAGCGTTTGTACCATGCTGGTTCCTGGAAGCTCAGAGACACAGGAAACACTCTGCTGCATGAGCCATTTTATCAAAACAGGTAGGAAAACATAATTTGCAACTCAGACATGTATAAATACAGGACTGTTCGTCTGGATGTGCATCCTGTAAAATTTTGAACCTCTTCAATACCTCTCCAAAGAGACAAAACCAAGAAATGCATTTATTCTGACATAAGCATCAAACAGGTAGAGTGATATCCCCAGGGCCATGGGCACACTGGGCCATTTCGGAAGCTGCCCTGGGCACCAGCACAAAGTGGCTGCTGTGGGAGGTGCAGCGGGTCACAAAGGACCAGGAAACAGCCGAGAGGACTGAGGGCCAGGCAGAGGCAGCTCTGGGCCCCAGCACACCAAGCAGCTATTTCAAATCCGCAGGGCTCTGCTCCAGCAGAACCACGGCTCTCCACAGCAAGCCCAGCTGCGCTCATACAGAAGTTCCTTAAAGAGCAGATTGGGTGTGTGGCAGCTTGGCCAGCACCAAAAAGGGGCTGGGGGCCCACTCACGCCAATCTGCTTTAGCCTCAAATAGGCAGACGTATGTACACAGGTCAGAGGGTGGGGGAGCAAAGGGGGAGACATAAATTGTGTTGCCGGAGGGACTAGTTTCTTAGGAAGCAAGAGAAGAAAAGATCAGCACCATGGAGAGCGCTAAGAAGTGCTGGGGCTGGATGCTGGGCAGGGTTGTCTCTCTGTTGCTCCAACAAGGAACAGAGCGAGACTGAGGTTTAAGCAGATGTGTTGCTGGATTTAGACTGGTTGGTCCTGACTCCTCCCTGACTGAGGCTCCATCTCTTAAAGGAGCTGGCCATCTTAGCAAGCTCAGGCTGCAAGACACAGGGCGGCTGTGCCATGCTCGTGTCCTCAAGGCCCAGATCTTCACCTGCCCCATCACTGTCTGAGGTACCCTGGGCTGGTACATGAAAAAGGGCCTTCTTGGTGTCGGTGCCCAGGGTCTGTGCCTGGAAGGACTCTCACAGCTACCTCCTTGCCTGTTTTCAGTTCCAGGATGGAGGCATTGTATGATACGGGCAATGCTCGAGGTGCTCATCCTTCTGTCTCCTGTGATGTCCTAAGCTCAGCTATTTGTTTTATTGATGCGTGAGGTGCCCAGAACAATATCTGTAGACAGAATGGCAGGGTAGCAGTTGCTTTGGCGCTGGTACTTGAAAACTAGCCTGACGTGTTCTGTTCTGTTTGCTTGTTTATGTGGGAATTTGCTAAGTAACAAAACAACTGGGAAAGATGTCGCCAGATCAATTGAGTCATACCAGCTCAAATGAAGCTCCTGAAATGAAGAATTGTGTCTGTGTGTTTTTAGACTCTTCTCTTGCTCCCTCCCTGTGCGTGCCTTGTGTGTGCGCCAGGAACAAAAGCCCCTGTTTCTTGCTTGCTCATTTTGTTTGGAAAGTGGGTCAGTGCACCCAGAAAATTCACACCAAACTGCAGTTTTTAGTGTGCAAAGGCAGGGTTGTCAAAAAATTCTCATCAGCAGAGCAAATTCTGCTCGGAGCAAAAACAACAGACTGCAAAACACCAGCAGTCTGCAAGCCATCAATTAGCCCTCACATCAGAGGGAACTTCTGTCAAAAAGACATCACCTCCATGGCTTTGTGAAAATGTCAGTCTTTTGGCTTTGATTTCGGGTCCAGTCCTCAGATGCCCTGATCTTTCCTTTTTGAGCTGCGCTTTAATGCCACAGTCAGCTCTCTCCTTTTAGCCATGTGTGTGGTGCACTAAAGGGCCAGATGCTCCAGTGCCACATCAACCCCAAACAGTGATTTCCATTTCCGAGAACGGAACAATCCTGAAAAACAGGAGCAAACCCAATCCTATGGGAACCTACAGAAAATGATTACCATGTCAATACAGGAAAGCTGGCATGTTTTAAGAAGGATGCAGCCAAATGGAAACAAAAGAAGCAAGAAATGTGTGCTACAAAGCCAGGAAAATGAAACTGCCCTATCTAGGCTTATGATGAATCGCCGAGTATTTCTGTATCCAATATTTTCATTATGCAAATGTTATCAAAACAGTGGGCACCTGATGCCGTCTCACTATGGTCTTCTAGGAATGTGACCACAGTGAGAAAGCACCTAGGAGGACAGTCCTGTGGCTTGAAAATGGAGCTGAAGTTGTGAAAGGTTTTGCATGCCTTGGGTCAATCATCAGTAGCCAAAAAATGTGACGAGGGCTGAGGCACAGAAGCAGAGCTATGGAGAAACCAGAAAACCTCCTCAAGGGTAATGATGCTCCACTGGGGACCTAGGCCAGGATCCTCCAGACTGTGGGTTCCCCTATCACTATGGATGGGTGTGAAAGCTGGACAGTGAAGAAAGCTGGTAGGAAGAAAAGAGGTGCATTGGAAACATGGTGCCAGAAGAGAGCTTTCTGAATATCCTGGACCGAGAGAAAGGTCCTAGTGGGTCCTGGATCCAACCAAGCCAGAACTTTCCCTCAAAGGAAAAATGATGAGACTGAAGCTGCTCTCCTTCAAGCACATCATGAGAAGGCGACCCTCCCTGGAGAAGACCCTCGCGCTGGGGAAAGTTGAAAGCAGAAGAGGAGGAAGGCCCCCTGTGAGATGGATCAAGCCAAAAAAAGAAGCCACAGGCTCGAACTTGCAAGCTAAAAACCAAGGACATAAAACTACAAGGAGCCGATTTTTACAAAGATCAAAAGATCGTGTACGGTCAAACGCCTTAGAGTGGATAGAAGTGTTGGCCTGGCATCAAAAAGGCGGCAAGGCGGGTGCCAGGGGGGCCTCACTGGGAAGAGCATTCCACAGCTGGGGGGTGGTCGCCACCCAGAAGACCCTTTGCCTTGCTGCCCAAACATGTCAATGCGCAACTTCATGCGGGCTGGGGCACTCTGGGAATTTTCCTCACCAAACATGCCTGGGATTGCACCCCAAAGTCATGCCCTTCGTGTCGGAGGACGCACACTCCTGCTCTCACTAAGAGAAGCGCTCCAGATCTAACGAATACCGTGCATTTCAAAACACCCATGTCATTGCCCCGTTTTTCTGATACGAAAACCAAATCAGAAGCGGCACAGAGACCAAATGGCGTGGAGGGGGATGGGTTGTCAGGTGTTCTCAAAACTGTATTCAGTGGGTTGCCTAAAATGATTTAGTTATGTAAATAATTTAAATTTGGGTTTTTAAGTTTTTGTTGGGAGATTTTATGATGCTTTTATTCTTATTTGCATTTTACGAATTGTTTTAAACCACCCAGAGAGCCTCAATATAGAAATAAATCTGTATTAGCATTACCATTACTGTTGATGATGATGATAAAATGCACAGCAATGGAAACCTATTAGCTTTGCATCAGACCTCCTTCTGCTAGAGATGGAAACTGCTACCACTGCTTTGTTGATTTGGATTGACACACCAATAAGCACCCGAACCACACTTCCGAATTTTCTGCTGTCCCTCAACAGTCATCCCCACCCCCAATCCTGTCTCATGCCCAGCTGAGCTGAAGCTGCCAGAAGGCTGAGCCATTCCTCTTGCTGTTTCTAAGTAGAGTGACTCACTTCTGAGAAAGGTTAAATGGTTTGGAGTGATTAAATTCACGGACTCCTGTTTGTCTCTATCAGTTCCCATCTATAAAACAAGGCAGCCTGTTGTAGACAGCTTTAGTTTGGCTCCAGGCATGGAGTATTAAAATATAAACACTACTTGTGTTCCCCAATAATAGAAAATAAAATATTTAATAATCCGAGCTTTGCAAACATCCAGTTTACCCCAGATGGGGTATTAGCCTGTTCTTCCATTTCCCGTAAAATGATGAATCCGGAATGACAAATTCAATTTGCAAATGCTGGCCTTTTGTGGGGAAAATGGATAGAGCACTCAGCACAGAAATAAAATGGAAACAGACCCAGAAGGGGCGGCAGGAAAGCTGGGCTTTCTGGAGCACCCTCAGGTGCTGGATGCCTGCACCAAATGAGGCAGGATGGATCCAACCCTTCGGCAACAAAGACACTTGGTGCTGACAAAGCTGACGGGGGGCTGCCAGATCCAGCTCCCTGTTGTCATTCTGCTGATTGGGACAGAACGGGGGCGGGCTCCCCTCCAGAAGGACCTGGTCCTCGGAGGTCCCCAACTGAATCAGGGCTCTCCTGGACCCATGCTCCCCTTGGGAATATGCAAAAGAGCAAGAACACACAAAACCCAGGGCTCGGAGTGTGCCGGGTTCGTTTTCGCCCAGCAAGCAAGGCCCCCCGTCAAGTGCTTGCGCTCGGCCTTCTTGAAGGCCAGGCAAGGGCGGAAGGAGGGTGGTCTCTCGGATACCCGGCTCCCAAGTTGGGACTGGCTTGAAGGTCAGCATCTCGAACTTGAGCAGGCAGTCCCGTGGCATGGATGCCCCTTGCCGTCAGAAGCAGGTCCTTGACTCTGCGTTCCGAATCAGCTCACCTTCCTGGCCAAACCCATTGCGGAATGCATCGTCACGATCCAATTGCCCTTGACTGCCGTACTGGCCGAGGCTGATGGGAGCTGGAGTCCAGCAAAGGAAACCTCTTTCGCCTGCGCCTTCCCTTTGAAGACAGTCACCACAGAGGGTCTGCTGTGCTTAATCGGGGGCTGCCCGCTTGTGGTAGCCAAGCGCTCCTTCACTGGAATCCACAGTGGTGGCTTTAGTCTGGTGACAGATTGTTTTCAAACCTTCTGTGACAGGCTGGGAGAGAAATAAAGCAACCCTGAGCCCACTGTGGGGACCATGTAAGCTATCTGTGGCGTGTGACATGAAAGGGAGTGCCGCTGAATATTTTAATCAGGACAGACGCACTCAGCATCACAAGGGCCCACCGGAACGCTGCCTGGATTTTTCTCCCCACGGGTGCCTATTTAGTCTGATCTAATCTGAGAGTTCAAAATCAACTGTGTGTGTGTTCTTGTAAGCCTTCAGTTTAACAACATTTAAAGGCTTCAATAAATATACTGGGCCACTCACATTTGCAAAGCAGAAGATGACCCTGGAAGTATAGCTTGTTGGATACAAAATGCAACTTTTCCAAAAGATTTATTCTTCCATGCTCTCTCAGAACTTCTAATCAGAGCCTGGAACACAGAGAAATGGAATGAATCTCTGGGGTTGGGATTTAGGTCTTTGTCTTTAGCAGGTAGGTCCCAGAACAAGATCTCTTTGAAGCTGGGATTACCTACCGCCTCTTTACCTCCTAGCCCCTGCTCAATGCTTCACGAGGGAATCTCAGCAACCAGAACAGGCAGGTCTTCTCAAACTGCAGAATTCTTGGGAAACAACCAAGCTTTTCCTCTGAATTTGGGGGAGGGGAGTGGCAGGGGCAGACTCAGAAAACCAAGGGGACTGGTTGAGATGAGAGGGGTTGCCACGGTGCTAGGAAAAAGGGACCACATACTTGAAATGTTCTCTTGCCATTTGATCCCTTCCCCCACCTTTTTTGGGGGTGGGGGAGAGCAAAAGGTTAAACCCTAAAATACTTGCTGTTCTTTATCATTAGACAGACACCAGGCAGCCTGCTTGCCTGCTTATTTATTTAGAGGCTTTCTATGCCGTCGCATCGCTTATAGCCTCGGGACGGCTCACAGCTTAAGCCTTTCCTGGTTCATTTCGATTTGTGTTTGATAAATCACACCAGCCCTCTGCTCCTTCCTCCTCCTCCTCCTCCTCCTTTTGGTTACCTGCATTCAAAGGTGGCCTACAGATGAAGATGTGCATAGCTTTTCCTTCAGCAATATGTCCTATAGTGCCCTGGATGTGGGAATAAACAGTTTTGATACTTGACTCGTAGGGCTTTGCTGGGAAATGCATTATGCATTTAATAGATTGTTTTGTTTTTAAGAACAGGAATGAGAGGAGTACATGGAGAGACTACCATCAGATGAACTGTGTTAAGAACAGTGTATCAAAGTGACAGGGTGAAATGGAAAGGCCCTTTGGGGAAACGCAAGGCATCAACACAGAAAATAAAGAAAGATAACACTCAAATCTTGGCTGATCAGAAGATGGGGGTCAGGAGGAGGCTGGCCGGGAACACGCCATGGAAAGGGCAAACTCTGCTTTAAGCGCCGTTGCCCGGGCACGACGTCTGGATGCTCCAATCGTCTGTCACAGCTTCCACGTTGCAGTTGGAGAACCGGAGGCTGCACTGGGACACATTAGAGGGTGTCATAGAATCGGGGGCGGAAACGGCTGGAATCACGGTAGCCCCAGCAGAGCAGGCAGCTGGGTTCACCTCTCTGTGTGTGTGTGCGTGCGTGCGTTTCTGCCAGTTTGTGCCTGGCTTTGTACATCACACCCCCATAAGCAGCATAACAGGGCACAACCACCAATTTCCTAGGGAGAGCAGACGGTCAGAGAACAATGAACTGGCCAAGGCAATCTCGTTGCTAGCCATGTTGGCCTTTGGCTGGAGAGAGCTGAGGCCGCATGGGAAAGGGACAGAGAAAAACAACACACTGCCAAGCAGAACACCACCAGCTCAAGATTTCCCAGGACTTGCTTTTCCCAGCACCAGCGTGAATATTTTCTCTCAAAATCAGCCCATGAGTTCTAGCACTTTCATCACCATTACAAGCCGGTCTTGCGAAAGGAGCGGCTCTTAGCTGCCCATCCGGGACCAAACAAACCCTAAATACTCTGCGTTAGGAGAGGCACTGGTCATGGTGCTATATTGTGATTGGCCCTGCGATGATTGCAGCCAAGCTCAGAGGGAACACGGGAGCGGAGATGCACGTTCAGAGCATTGTCTTGCTCATCAAGAAGTCCTACTGCTTCGTCTGTGCAAACGCAGGATCCACACTCAACTGCTCACACCAAGCTGCGGCAGTATTCCCTTCAGCTCAGCTGTTTCCCTTCCGACTGGCCTTTCCTCTTCCCAGCCTCTCTCAGCCCTGCTGCCCGAGATCATTCCAATGGAAGGTGCTCCAAACCGATCCCGATGACTTTTACTATGCAAAGCACGGGCAGCACAGTCCATCTGCCCAGCAACGCACTCAGGGTCTTTCAATGCTGCTCACGACTGGACGACGCTGCCGCCAGAAGTGCCTTTGCCTCTGACTCCTGCCGGCCAAGCTGCCCTCACCCCTCACTGGATTATTCTGCTGGCCACAGAAGCAGTCATGCTCCTGGTTGTATGAAGGAGGCCGGCCTATTCAGGCCTTCCAAGAGCCATCAGCTGAATGTCCCTCCATCGCTTGGAATCCTTGGGGCGTCAGTCATTGAAATGCTGGGAAGGAATGGCACTGGCTGTCATCTGGAAATTTAGCTGATTGAAGCTCGAGCAATTAGCACACATATTGTTCATTAGTGGATTTGTGATTTGTTCCATGTTCATTTTTATGGCTCACGATTTCTCTCTGTTAACTGATTTGGGCGCAGATCAAAAAGCAGCTGCAGATCAAAAAGTGGCAAAGGCCCACTGTGGGAACCAGATGCCAAATTCGTTCATCTTTGTTTGCTGCATCAGCCATGCTTGGAAGCCTGTCCGACTGAGAGGAACGGCCTGTGGATGAGAAGGGGGCCTTGCTTTGACTCAGTCAGGCCAGCCCTGGGACCAACCCTGCAGACTGGAGCCAGGAGGCAAGGGGAAGGCCAAGGGCACCGTGTACCAGTCCAGACAAAGACTGGTCCCAAAGTGAACTTGCACCAGGAGCCCAGGAGTCTGCGGCACAAGAGACGAGGCCAGGATCGAGGCAGCAGGAGCTCAAGCAAGGAGCTGGAACAGCACCGGAGACCCTCTCCCAAGTGCCATCCAGGTCTCTGTTGCAGCACACCAAAAGCTCCTGGGGAAGTCTCCCCTGCGACAGGACCAAGTCACGGGGATGCCTCCTTTGAAATGGGCGCTTTTTCTCACAGGACTCTCTGGCCTGCCTCTTCAGACACCAAACCTCTTGCAGGCGAGGAGTCACACTCCTTCTGACTGGCAGAATTCCCCTCTTCTGGTGATGCACCTGTGGCCACCTTGCCTGAGGGCCCAGGGCCTTCCTGGGATTCTGCCAGGGCTGTTTCCCAGAACCGCTTGTCCCTTGGAGTCCTAGCTCCTCCTCCAAAGAGGATTCCTCTGGTGGGACATGCCTGATGGGCAGGGGTGCCACAGAGGGGCTGTCCTAATTTTGAGGCGGGGAGTCCATCCAAACTCCATGCCAGAACACAGAACTGGCAATGGGGACACGGCTGAGGCCTTAAACCTCACGATTTCTGTGAAGTCCCGTTTCAAGCAATAGCCTCTAGCCAAGCTACATGACTGAGAATGGTGGTATAAGGCAGCAGTTAAGAGTGCTGGACAAAGACCCAGGAGACTTGGATTTGGCGAAGAAGCCCACCTGGTGACTTGCTCTCAGCACACAACATTGGATTGCTGCAGAGATAAACTATGCAGGAAAACAACAGAAGTGTCCTGATCCCACTGCGGGAAGGATGGGCTACATTAAAATCCTTAAATGCCATCAAGAGCAAGGGAACCGAGCAAGTGAGATCCAGAGACGCGTTTGGGGCTTGCAAAGGGAGGCTTGCACTGGCGCCACTCATGTCAAGCCTTCAAACATGGAAGCATGTCGGAGAGGTCCTAACTCCACGCCATCAATCACCCCGTCTCAAACAGGCCCCCAGGGGAGCCTTGCTTTTCATCTTCGTGCCCAGATTCAGCTAGTGGCCAACCCGAAGCAGAGCAGGATGTCTGCACCACACGCGGGCAGGCAAGGCCTCAGCCGGAATGGATCGCAAGATGATGGCTATTAGCGCATTAAGCAGCAATCCTCCCAGTGGTGCTTCATTTTGGAGGTGCAACAGCGTTTGCATTAGAGCTACTAATTTGGCATTAAGGGCCTTCCCTTAGTCAGGTCAGCGTACGAGAAGCAGCGGGCTTCATTAAAGAACCCGTGGCGGACTGGGATGGGCACATGCACAGATGCGGCAGCAGCGGACTTGGGTGAGCAGGCAGTGCGCCTCCATCGGAAGCGTCCCGATGCCGAATGCCACCCACGTCCAGCAAGGCCCGCATAAAGCTCCGTGCAGCGGGCACCTGCCCTCGGTGGAGGTCCCCGAGCAGGGAGCCCTCTCGCATTGTGTCCCTGAGGCTGGAGCAGAAGGAAGCACCCAGCTTCTGCCACCAGACGGGGGATCCCAGGCAGAGGCCAACTTGGCCACCCACCCGCCGGAGGAGCCAGCGGGGAGCGCGCTTCTCCCTCCCTCCCTCCCTCACCGCAGAAGGAAGGGGGGGGCCTCCTGCCCCATGCATTGCTCTGAGGAGCAGGCGCCTCCTCATCACCCGGATGGGAAGAGCGACAGCCCAAAGTCCACTCAAACATGGGCTTGGGCCTCCTCATTCTTTTCCGTCTGCTCTGCTTTCCTTGTGTGCCTTGTTTTGGTTCCTGCCCTGATGAAAGGCCCTACCTCTCGTTTTTAGCCGCTGTGAGGAGAGCTGCAAGCACATTCATGCTGCTGAAGGGCAAAGATGCTCCTTCTCCAACTCTTCCTGGCCTTCCAGCTGATTTACAGCCATCTCATCAATCCCCATTGGGCCCATGGAAGAGACTGACTCTGGCTCCAGACAGACCCTCCCGTCCATTTCATAGGAAAATCAACACCAGGGCTCCCACTAGGACAACAGGCAGGCTGGGCGGAAGGAAGGAAGGAAGGAAGGAAGGAAGGAAGGAAGGAAGGAAGGAAGGAAGGAAGGAAGGAAGGAAGGAAGGAACCAGGGCAGGGGCAGGGAAACACGCAGTGCCCAACGGACCCCATCGTCCTCTTGCAAATGAGCGGCACGAGCAACCGGCCAACCGGACAGCAGCCTCCCACATGCCGGCCGCCACCCTGCCGCCCCAGCCACCATGACCAGTGCCAGGAGTAGTCCAGGAGCACACCGGGCTGAAGGAGGCTGA
>NW_025336401.1:1859323-1863694 GCF_004798865.1 Varanus komodoensis
GTCCCGCCCCCCGGAATTGAAATAAACCGCCCTTTTAACACCCGTTGTCTGTCGTAACACACTGGGGAGCGGCGGGAAGCTCCGGCTTGCTGTGCGGATCAGCCTCCTTCAGCCCGGTGTGCTCCTGGACTACTCCTGGCACTGGCCATGGCGGCTGGGGCGGCGGGGTGGCGGCCGGCATGTGGGAGGCTGCTGTCCGGTTCTCCGTTGGCCGGTTGCTCGTGCCACTCATTTGCAAGAGGACGATGGGGTCCGTTGGGCACTGCGTGTCTTTCCCTGCCCCCGCCCTGGTTCCTTCCTTCCTTCCGCCCAGCCTGCCTGTTTGTCATAATGGGAACCCTGATGTTGATTTTCCTATGACATGGACAGGAGGCTGTGTTTGGAAGACGAGTAACGGGTCTTTGCGCTCTCAGGAGCAATGCTGAATGTCTGTGCCAGGAGAGCTGACATCCAGCCTGCCGTGGGCATCTCCACTCCTTTCTATCTCGGGCCGGGTGGGGGGGGAGAAGGGCAAGTTCTGAAGGCTGTGAGCAAAGCTTGGGAGCTGAGCCAAGAGGAGCAGATGACCGCCAGCAAGAGCTTGCATCATTGGCATGCTGAGTCTTCTGAGCAATAGATAGTATCAGGACCTCCTGGCTGGGGGAGAGCATGGTGGCTTATCTGGATGGTGGCTCTGCGTACACAATCTTCAGAACCTGCACCTGCCTGACAGTGGGAAAGATGGACTTTTGCCTGCAAAGAAATCTGTGCTAGAACTGGACCCAGTGACCCAGATGTGCAACATAGGCCGAGTGTATTTCTTCAAACACTTGTATACCATCCATCACCCATAATGGCTCCCTGGGTGGTTTATAGCATTAAAATATATCCACAATCACAAAAACAGTACATCAAATGCTGGGAGAGAAACTGAACAGAAGGAGTTCATTAAAAATACATTAAAATCACAAAAATATTACATCAGATAAAAATGACATTCTATCCACAGTATGCCCACCACAAACCCAGCAGACCCACAGCAATGACAACTAGGTTCTGGGGCATAGCAGCAATGCCAAATAAAATACTTATTTTTTATATTGCAATTTATATCCTGCCTTTTTCCTACAAAGGACTCAAGGCAGCTTACATCATTCTCCTCCTCCATCTTATCCCCACAACAACAACCCTGTGAGGTAGGTTGGGCTGAGAGTCTGTGACTGACCCAAAGTCCCCCAGTTGGCTCCATGGCTGAGCGGGGACTAGAACCCAGGTCGTCTGAGTCCCAGTCCCATGCTCTTAACCACTACACCACACTGGCTCTCAATATAACATCATGAGATGAAATAAATATAAAAATTTGGGTAGATACTTTTAAACTGTTAAAATATTGAGTAAATAAAAAGGTTTTTACCTGGTCCCGAAAGGAATTTAGAGTAGGTGCTGGGCACAGCACTTTGAGGACCTGATTCCGTACTGGGTGCCACAACCAAAAAGGCCCTTTAGAGGGGGCTCTCTTGGAGCTCAGATAATGCTCTTGGGGCCTGGGTAGGAACATAGGGAAGAGGCGTTCCTTTAGATAACCTGACCCCAAAATGTCTAGGGCTTTAAATGTAATGTTAATGCTAGCTCTTGGAATCCGGCTCTGACTTCAATTGGTAACCAATGAAATTAAAGGAAGACTAGTTGAATATGCTCTTGTTGGCCAGTTCCCATTAGTCGCCTAGCGGCCCGATGGTTTGGGGCAGCTGAAGTCTCCAGACTTTTCAAGGGCAGCTCCACACAGCGTATGTTACAAAGGCCCAGATGCGAGGTCGCCAGAGCATGGGTCACTGTCGCTGGGCTTTCTCTCCAGATAGGGCCGTAGTCGCTACATCAGTCTAAGCTGATAAATGGTGCTTTGTGCCACTGATTCTGTTCTGTGGCAAGAGTTGCCGACCCCTGCTGGTTTGTGTCTGTAATTCTTAAATATCACCCAGAGATTATATCAGTCAAGCTTCTGGCAGGCAGGGGGGAAAAATGTTAAGGAAAAAAATTCTGCATGACAGACTGCTGTTAGAGGCGCAGGAGCAGCTCAAAATAGCAACCCTGCTCTAGAAATCCCACCTTTTCCTGGCCTGGTTCATTGGATAGATATACACCAGGGAAGTCTCCTCTGATACGGCTGCTCTAAGCCATTCATCCTCCTTCCTAATGTGGGTGGCACTTGGAAGAGCTTAATGAGGGCTGACCTACCCACTAATTAAGAGATCTGTTCCAAGCCAGGCACTTTTCAGACTACTGCCTTGGGGCAGCAATTCGGGAGAGGAGATGCATGGGCAGCCTGCCCCTCCCGCCCGCCGCCCAGATGGCTGCATGCTCCTGCCTCTCGTGGCGCCAGCTGGATGCCCTACACAAACCAGGAGTGTTTCTTTCTCAGCTGCACGTCCATCGGATATACTGGACTAGAATCAGCCCCACTGATGGCTTTTCTGGGGACCTGTTGCTGTGAGTTTGGAGACATCTTACCAGCAAGAAGGCAGCTCCATTTCTTGCCTGCCTGCCTGCCTGCCTGCCTGCCTCCAAAGGGGAAGGCACAGGCGCCTGCCCCAGTTCAGCCCAACTGGCAATGCAGGCACGGTGGGCGGGCGGGCGGGCGGGCACAGGCGAGAAGGGCAGGGTGGCACCCAGCCTCAGAGGAAGTGAAAGGGGAGCGGCCCTGTCTTCCCCGTTCACATGCACCGGCACGCAAACAGCATCTCCTGGCTTCGTTTCCCTTGTTGCTGCTTGCAAGTGGGCACAGACAGACACACGTTCCCTTGGCAGGAGGAAAGGGGCGACTCCTGCTTTGTGCCGCAAAAGCCCTGCCCCGGCTCATCCTAGGCAGCTGCTGAGACACCCTCCACTTCCCCTGTGCCCCAGGTAAAAGGAAATGCTTTCACTGAAAGGGGCTTCTAAGCAGGAAACAAACTCCTTGGTTTGCTTTGTGGCTGGGCACAGTGAGTTCACTTGGAAGAAAGACCCACTGGTTAGTTAGGGTTACTCTGATGTAAGTGCATGCTTTTTTGGCGGGGGGGGGGGGGGGCTGGCTCTGAACACGAGCAGCTGTGAAATACAGAAAATGACTCTGAAATCAGACTGGGAGAGACCCTGGGTGGGGGCATGGCTGTGATTACTGCGCTGCCCAGGGTGTGTAAGGTAGACAAATTGCTGCTATTAAAAACTTATTTTTAAAAAAATCACTGGCTTTGCCGTATTTCTGTTTATTGGATATGTTGTTCTGACAACTCCAGGATGAATAATAAATTTTACTATCATAATTGTAGTGATAGTTGTAACAAATATGCTGGGCGGGCCCGGTCCTGAATCCTGGGGCCTCGAGTCATTAGAACAGTAGAGCTGGAAGGGCCAAAAGGCCATCGAGTCCAACCTGCAGGACTCCCACTTAAACCATCCCTCTCAAATGGCCGTCCAGCTACATCCTGAATGCCTCCAGTGTAGGAAAGCTGACAACCTCCCTGGGTCATGAGTTCCACTGCCATACTGTTCCAACAGTCAGGATTTTTTTCCCCTGATACCCAACTGGAATTGGGCTTCCTGCAACTTGAGCCAGTTCTTTTGTGTCCCGCCCTCTGGAAGAATAGAGATCCTGGCCTTCCTCTTTGGGACAGCCTTTGAAGGACTTGAAGAGTGCTATCAAATGCCCACTCTGTCTTCTTGAGGGTAAACATGCCCATTTCTTTCAATCTCTCCTTAAAGGGCTGGGTTTCCAGTCCAGCCCTTTCCAGCTTGTCTGCATTGTTCTTAAACTAGGGCCCAGAACTGGACACAGATGAGGCCTAACCAGTGTTGAGTAAACGAGTATTTTGCATGATTCGGAAGTAGTACTTCTATTAATGAGGCCTAAGGTAGCATTCACCCCTCCAGCAGCCGCATCCCATTGTGTGAGCTGCAACTCCACGATCCTTCTCACTTCCAGTGTTGTTGAGCCACGTATTCCCCATCTTGCAACAATCCATTTGGTTTCCTTTTTTCCTAGCAGCAGAACTTCAATTAAACATTATTGCTTTTCATTCTGTTTTCAGCCGAGCACTCCAACCTATCAAGATCGCCTTGAATCTTCTAGGGTATTAGCTATCCCATCCAGTTTTGTGTCATCTGCAAATCTGATAAGCATTCCCTGCACTTCCTCATCCAAGTCAGTGAAAATGCTGAAGAGCCCCGAGCCCAGAACAGAACCCTGCAACACCCCCCTTTTTGCCTCTCCCGTTCGAGAAGGTGCCACTGATGAGCACTCGACGAGTCCAATTCTGCAGCCAGCTCGGAATCCAACAGACAGTCGTTCCATCTAGCTCAATCTCTGCTAGTTTGCTAAGGAGGATATCATGGGGCACTCGGTTAAAAGCTTTTCTA
>NW_025336401.1:1863794-2004031 GCF_004798865.1 Varanus komodoensis
CAACGGGTGTTAAAAGGGCGGTTTATTTCAATTCCGGGGGGCGGGACTGGGGTTGGGCTCTGAAGGAGAGCCGACAGACACCGACGCATTGGCAACGCCCACCATGCAGGAGCAGCGGCCCGCGAGCGCCGCGTCCTCTTGCACCTTCCAGCGACTCCAGAGGCGCTGCACTCCAGGCTGCTAGGACAGGCGGGAGGCCCCAGGATGGGGCAGGGGCAAGTCACTGGGACACAAGAGGCCAAGAGGCGCAGCCCTCTCGTCTCCTGTGACGCAGAAGACCAAGGGGATTCCTCCCCTCCTCCCCGAAAGCCGACCAGCTGTTAGGTCATCATCTGTGCATTTTTGTTCTGCATCTGAACGATCTTGCCAAAGCCACCTCTCCCCGCGTCGTAGTCTGTCCGGTACTCATCTCGCACCTGGAAGAAGGGAAACAGACAAGACAAAGCTCCTGCCTCCACTTCGTGCCAGATCCCTTTCGGGGACCCGGAAACAGCCAGGCCACCCTTACCTGGCCACCCGTCTTTCCGCGGCCAAACTGCCGCCCCTCCGTGAACCCTACGTCCCAGTCCGTCCGAATGACGCGGTCGTCCAGCCGGGTCCCGCTGATGAACCGCATGGCGTGCTCGGCTTCTGCTCTCGTGTAGTATCTGCAGTGGCGCTGTAAGGAAGACTCCCGGGATCATCTGGAGGAGCCCCAGCCGAGGCTGAGGAGCCGGCGATGGACCACCCCAGCCCCACGATCGGCCAGCGACGCGCGTCTCGGCACCACGCACAGCATCGTGTGCGCCAAGGCAGTCGCACCGAGCGGCTCGTCCAGTCCCCACTTGAGGGGCTGCAGCCGGCGGCAGAGCGAAGGCGCTGCACGCGAGACCCACCTCCAGCATCGGGGCGGGGGAGCACTTCTGCCTGAGGCTTGCAGGCAGAAGCTGCTGCCAGCAGGCGGAGCGAGAGCCACTGCCCGAACAGAGCGCCGGGCCGCGCTGGAGAAAGCGCTCCCCGTGCTCCTAGCACCACTCTGTCTCCTCCAAAGCAGCATACGAGCCCGGTGGTCAGCACACGGGCAAGCACGGCTGAAGCAGCAACATGCGCTGCCAGGGCAGAGGCTCCTTCTGTCACCTGCTCGCTGCAGGCACACGGGACCGGGGGAGCCAGGTGCGCCCACATTCCGTCCCGTTTGGCATCACCCAGAACCGCTGCGCTACAGTCCAAAAGGCCGCTGCCCGGGCCATCACTTGCCACCACAAACACCGGCCAAGGATACTCCACAAAGCAAAAGCCACAGGGGGTTTTCTTCACATTGTCCAGCCCCATGACAATGCGTTTGATATCCCCACACTTGGAGAAGAGCTCGTGGATTTGCTCCTCTGTGGTGTAGAAGGACAAGTTGCCCACATAGAGTGTGCAGGAGTTCTTCAAGGCTTTCTCCTGGAGGTGTCGCCCCCCCTGGGAAAAGGAGAGAAAAAAGAGAGCATCCAAATAGAATCACAGGATAGGAGAGCTGGAAGGAGCCAGAAGACCACCAGGCCCAAGCCCCGGCTCAGTGCAGGGCTCCCAGTTAAACCATTCATGCTTCCACTACTGGGCACCAAGAGCTGTTCAGCACTGCTCAGACCAGAAAGGCCAACGTCGGCCATAGTCAAATGGGCAAAAATAAAGCTGGAGAAACAAGTTACCTTGGGACCAAGTTCATGCACTGCCCACCAGCCTCCAGGCCAGTTTGCAAAGCAAAAGGTGAAATGGGCTCCTAAGTGCCGACTTGCTGGGAAGGAGCTGAGGGGCTTTGGAAAGGGAGCCTGCACAGGCCTCCGCGGACCAGCCAGGGTGCACAGGGTCATAACCCACCAGATCGAGACAACTCCGGGGCCATTCTCAGGTTACTGATGCGGCCCTACCTGCCTCGGTTGAAGTAAGTGACGAGAAAGGAGGCAGAGCAGATGCTTCAGGCAGGGGTTGGAAGGGACGCGGGAGTCCATGGAGGGGTCAGCCGGTTCTGGTGCCCAAACCTGATGGGAGCACCTGCTTCTGTATCAATTTCTGGAAGGTCAACTCTGTGTCCAAGTTTGACACCTACCATGTGCCCCAGGCAGTTGCTTGTTTAAAGTTGTTATACACTGTCCAATGCCAGAGAGTCTCTGGATGGCTTACAAGAAAAACAGACGGACCAGCTGGTGGATCCTTTGGGACAGGCGCATTTTCTTTCCGCTTTCAACATCACCGAGGGTTATTGGTCAATCCCATTAACCAAGGAGAGCAAAGGAAAGACCGCTTCTGCCACCCGCGTGGGTCTGGAGGGCATGGGGTGGCTGCCACATTTCAGCAGCTTACAGACAGGGTGCTGGGGCACTTGTCCCACTGGGCAGCTTCCTACGCAGACGATACTGTAGTGTTCACTCGCACTTGGGAGGAGCACCTAGATCACCTCCAGCAAGTATCAGCCGCTTTGAGGCAAGCTGACCCCAGAGAAAGCAAAGCAGCTCGGCAAGAGGTACAACACTTGGGCTTTACCGTAGGGCAACGTCAGATACGGCCGAAAGTGAAGCCAACGGCCACAGCCTCGGACCAAAAAGGAGGTGCGACAATTTCTGGGACTCACTAGCTAGTATGGATGATTCATTCTCTATTTTTCCTCCAAAGCTACACCCTTGACAGATGTGACCAGGAAAAAACAGAGCTATAACCTATAATGGTCCAAAGCAATGAAGCAGCTTCTCGGGATCGAAGAACCCGTCTCCTCCGTTGGTCTCTCTTACAGTAGCCGGGTATTTCCCAACCTTCCATCCTCCAAACAGATGCTTCGACTCTAGCTGTCCGAGTGCAAGGGGAAGGGGCAACTGAGCCCCCTGTGCCCTACCCGAGCGGAAAGCTACAATGTGGAGAGAGCAGCTCTGGCCATCAAATGGGCGGTCCCAGCACTGAGGCGCTATCTGGGGGGCGGCACTCACGGTGGCCACTGACTGTGCCCCCCTGCAGCGGCTTAACAGAAGGGAGGACGACAAGCCCCAGTCTCTGGCATTTGGCGTTACAGCCATAAGCCTTTATGGCCCAACACGGACACAGTACTCAGCTTGCTAACGCTGATTTCTTTTCCTGCCAGGGACCTGGTGAACCCCTCTTGGGGGGATATGTGAAGGAGTAGAGGGGCTCACCTGCTTTCCCTTGGCATCCAGAGGAGGTGAAGCCGCAGGGACGATGCCAGGCCCAGCATTTCCCCAAGCAGGAAGAGGCACGGGCTCCAAATGCCGGAACAAAGATGCATGCGTCCGAGTGGAATTGCCAGCCGGGGCAGGAACAGCTGAGGTGGGAGGGGTAGCAGTGGTGAAGGGAGGATGAGGAGGGGAGAACTGCTTGGAACGGGGGATGCAGAAGAGAAAGGAAAGGACAGAGGTGCCAAGAGGGAAGAGAGGAAGAGGAGTGACGGGAAAGAGGCTCCGAGGGAGGATGCCAGAAGATGCAAGCCGGCTTTTCCTGCTCAAGAGACCCGTGGCCCAAACAGCCTGAGAGAAGCTGCGAGGGGAAGCCTGGGAAGAAAAGCTCTTTGTCATGCCAGCCACAATGCAACTCCCTGCCTTAGGACTGGAAGGGGGAGAACTGGAGCCGGTGCAGGAACTGGGCACTTCAGGAAGCTGGCAGCGGCAAGTGACTGCAATCAGCAACAAAACCCGGTGAGCAACCCTCCTTCCTTTGTGGGTCCTGCATGGAAGTCAGGGAACAGGAAGCCTTCGACGTGCCCCTCCCTCCTGATCCCGTAACACATGCTAAAAGAGAAATACAGTACAAGAAAATAAATGAAAAGGCCAAGGAGAATGAAAACATCTTCGCCTACTGTCAAACGATGACACTGCTGGCCCCAGATGGGCCTGAGGAAGGAATTCTACGTCCTTGGGACCATCACCAGGAAGGCACTCTCTTCCTGATCACCACACCCCTCATCTCTTGTGACCTCTGATGCCTCCGCCGAGACCAACTGCATCCCTAGATGGTGCATTCCCTCCCGCTCTTTGTAGGGCATGCAACTCTATCTGGATGCCATGGGCAGTGCAGTGCTAGCAGAGGAAAAGCAGAACAAATTTTCTATCCTTGGAGGCGAGGTGGTCCAACAAGCAGCTCCAGAGGCCCTGGCCTGCAGCCCTCTTGCTGCTCAGAGCCCCCTCCCCCCCACCGAATTCCAGCAGTGGCAGGTGCGTGATGGCAGCAAACCCTCTGGGGCCAGCTGAGCTGAGCAGGGCAGGGCAGCAGAGTCTTCTCGCTGTTCCCATGCACGCCCAAGGCTCTCTCCATCTTGGATTGGTGGAGGAAGCCATGCTCCAAGGAACAGCCAAGCGGTTCCACGGATTTGGGGGGACCAAAATCCATCCATGTGCTGTTTCACTCAGGGCAGGGGACTGACCAGGTGGGTCTGTTTGGAAGATGAGCCAGTCTGGCTCATCGGCAAAGTCCAGCGATATGGCAGACTTCGGCCCACCAGCCAGCTCTCCGCAGGGTCGCATGCCCCAAAGCAGGCTCCCCTCTTGTGCTACAGGAGCACTGTTGTCACAGATGCACTACAAGGACCTATAATCTGGAGTGCTGAATCAGACCAAAAGCCGGTGTTGTCCAATGGCAACCCAGATGCTCCTGAGAGCACCAGCTGCGCACGAAGGACCTGCTGCCGAGCCTGGCATCTGTTGCCAAAAAGCAGAAGGCCCCTAACCATGAAGCAAGTAGTCGTAACTCTCTGGATCAAAACAGGATGAGAGTTTTGGTCGCAAACATCTGGAGGGCACCACACTGAGGCAAGGTGGAATTAGTGCTGCAGGGAGCGTTAGACTTAGCGGGATTCGACTACTTCTGTTGCAGGTTATGCAGTTCTCATTCACTGGAATTATGTCATCTCCATTAGTTGAAGACCAAAATTAATATTTTAGTTTGGGGAAAGCAGCTCCACTGACAATGACGGTCGGGGATGGGGAGGAGGTTAGACACAAGATTGCTAAACTGTTGCACTTAATTGATCATTCACACAAACTTATGAACAAGTACCTTAAGGAACACTAGTAACGGGTGAGGACAGTTTTGTAGCAAAGCTTATAAACCTGATCTTTCCTGCCATGCCTGCTGCATGGTGCTGGGTATAGTTAGGAGCAAAGGAGAGGGCCTCTTCCCCAGGCCCTGCCGGGGCAGCAAGCAGCACCCCACAGGCAGGGGCATAAGTACAATTATTTAGGCTGTCGGTGAAATGCTGCTTACTTAGTTGCAGGAGACTTAGGGAGCAACCCTGTGCATGTTTAGATAGAAAAATGGCCTACAACTCCAAGCATTCCCCAGCTAGCACAACTGGCTATACCTCTAGCTGATTCACAAATTAATTTCATATGTTCATAGTAGAGTTGGAAGGGCTGGGAAAGTCATGGGGTCCAGCCCCCTGCTGTTGCAGGTCACCACGTCACACCCTCCCACTCAGAGGGCTGCCCAGCTTCTTTTTGAATGTCCCCAGTGTGGGAGAGCCCCCACCTCTCTGGGCAGCTGGTCCCACTATCCTATAGCTCGGACAGTGAGGAAGCTTTTCCTGATGTCCAGCCTGAATCTGGGTTGTTGCAACTTGAATTGATTATTCCGTGTCCTGCGCTCTGGCATCAGCCAGAAGGACCTTGATCTTCCTCTTTGGGACAGCCTTCGAGGGACTTATGGAGGGATACCATGTCCCCCCTCGGCCTTCTCTTCTCCAGGCTAAATATGCCTAGTTCACTCTTGAAAACAATTGCTTTCAAAGAGAAAATAGGCGTTCCTAGTTGCAATAGTTTATCTTAACACATGGAGCCTCGATGCAGGATATATACTGCATATACTGCAAACACCATGTAGAAGAACTTCGCCTGCTATAGAGAGGGCCTAACACAGCCGACGTGCATGAAGGGTAGCCCAGTCCGATCTGGGCACGGCTAGCCGCACGAGCGGACTGCGGGAGAGAGGGGCCCCGGCCCGGCCCGGCCCCGCATGGCCCCCCCCCCCAGGCCTCGGGCGCTCCCCGCCCGCCAGAGCCCCCCTTCGGCCCACGCGGAGGCGCCCCCTCGAGCCGCGCCGCGCCGCGCCCGGCCAGGCCGGCCGCCTGCTTGCGGGCGCTCTGCGGGCCGAAGAGCAGAGCGCCTCTGGTCGTGGGCAGAGCGCGTCCCTCCCGAGCGCCCCAGGGAGCGAGGGGGCCTCTCCGCATGCGCAGAAAGCCCCCCACCTGGAATTTCTGGTCGCGATAGTCGCTAAAGTCGCAGTACGAGTCCCTGTCGAGGCGCCTCAGCACCGTACTCAGGATCCCCGACATCTTCGGCGCGCGGCGATGACGTCAACGCCCTCGCCTTTTACAGCCACTCGAAGCAGCCTGGCAGAGCCTATTGGCTTTCGTACTTGCCACTCAGAGCCCAGGCCCCGCCCCCGAGCACCCCGAGGTTTTCATTGGGTGCTCTGATATACGTCTCCATGACACGACCAATCGCTGGCCCGTCTCCGGAGAGGGGTGGGACGTCTTGCTGCTGGGGTGCCGGGAGTTGTAGTGCTGTGTGGACACCCCGCCGGCTGTTATTTAGGAGGCTTATAGATAATTCGTCTTCCTGGAATTTCACAGCATCGCGGAATGGCAGAGCTGGGAGGGCCCACCCGCGTCGCCCACCCGCGTCGCCCACCCCACGCAGCGGCCCCTTTGCGCGCCATGCCTCGCCGGGAGGAGCGCTCTTCCCACGGCAGCCACATGCGGGGCGGCGCGTTCCCTGGGCTGCCCACCCGCACCCGGCCAGTTCCTTCCGGGCCGGCACAGGTCTGAGACGTGTGAAGGCGGAACCGTGTGCTCGGGCGGGCGGCACTTCGCACGTGCTCACGCCGTGCCGCATTTGCCAGTTTGCAGCCCCTTCTCCCGGCTGGGGGAGCTCCTTTTGGAGCTCCTCACAACCCCCCACCCCGGCACTACTAATGTGCGGATGATCTTGGCCTTGGTCTCCGATGAGACACCCTTTACACTGACGAAAGCCTCGGGAATTTAAGGTCCGTTGCCCCCTTTCCTACACTAAATGTTGCATTAGCCTTTCTCTTCAGCCACGCACATGTTCATGGTTTTTCACAGCTGTTTGCAGGCGTAATAAATATGCTTCCTACAGGGAACAGTCTGATAGGCAAACCTTCAGGTTAGAGCGAACCTGTCAGCAGGCGAGATGACAAAGGGGCTGCTGGTGATTTCAGGCTGTGGGTTTCTTGAGTGTTGGGGATGCATCTGGCAATGCAGGGAGCTTCCATTTCTGCGCTTGGAGAGGGGTGCGGCCCTGGACTGGGGCATTGGATCAGAATGGTTGCTCCCACTTGCCTGATTGCCGTTATTACTGTCCTCATACCAGGGCTAATCGTGGTTATCAGAGAGTGCGCAACACAGGTGCCTTTCCGTAACACCACTGCTATTTGGTCCTCCACTTGGAACCAGAGCAGGGTGTTTTTAGGTTCCACTTAAGCCACATGGTCACACATTAAAACCTTCGAGTTTGTTTGTGTGATCAAACACGGGAGTTTCTGATTTTGAGCGAAAGGTTAGCTTCTTGGGTTTTGGAAAAATGCAGGACCCTGAAGCACACCTGAGCAAGGCCGGTGGGGAGCGTGGCCCACTCAGAGCCAAAATCTCTGCCCTCGCAGGAGGGGTGGGGTTGGCCAGTCAGACTGCTCTCCACTGAGGACACCTCTCGTCTCTGGAAAATCGGCCGGAGGGTTAAGGAGTTGCGTCTGGTATTCGGGCAGGGGCGCTGGCCTGAATGTTTTCTTTCCCGGCTGCCTTTTAGCTTCTGACGCACTCATTGCGATGGAGGAATCCGCCGCACAGTCGAGTCAGTGCGAAGACAGGCGGCTGACGGACAGAGCCGTGGCCACCAGCCTCATGGGCTTAGCCGCACAGTTTGCCCTGGAGGTACACATCGTGTGTGTGTGCGTGCGTGCGTGCGTGCGCGTGAGGATACAAATGTGTGTCGCTTTCTCCCTGTCCCTTCCGTTGGAGATGGGCTCGCAGGTGCAGTGGCGCCATCGGTACTGCAGGGCAGAAGCGTCCTCACCCGGACAGGAGTGGGTGACTCTGTGCTCCTGCTCTGCTCAGACTGGAGGTGCAAACTCCTCCGTCCTCATCAGCCACTTTGCCAAGGATCATCGGACTGGATAATTTGGTCTGTTGCAGCAACAAGTGCACAGAGCCTCTCTCTCTCTCTCTCACACACACACACACACGCGCGCACACACACGCACACTGCAGGGATCCTAAACAGTTGAGGTCAGAGAGAGAGAAGAAATGGAGAGCATGCAGGTAGCAATTCGCATTCTCTCGTAAGCGTGCTTGAACTGGCAGGCATTCTGTCCTGCCAAAATCTTTACCTTGCGTAGCGTCCCACTTGTGTGGGGAAGAGTGATTGTTGCGAGAGATTCCCTGTTGTGAAAGATGGAAAAACAAACATGTCGGAAAGACCCTTGAAATCATCAGGTGTGCTGTCTCCCTGGAGCAAAGACCATTGATGCAACTAACAGACTTCCACTGATGCACAACCTCCTGACACACATCCCTGCCTTCTCATTCATGTGGGAACTAACAACACTGCCAAGAGGAGCTTTGAGGAAATTACATCAGACTTTAAAACCGTAGGGAAGAAAATTAAGAACATGGAGGCCCAGATAGTTTTCTCCACAATCCTTCCCATTTGCAGGCGAGGAAAAGACGGGAGGACAAAATACTCTGCTTGAATTCCTGGCTACGATAGTGGGGCAGCCATGAGAGACCACGGGCTGCGCTTCCTGGAGGACGGACTGATGGCCAGTGGGGACTGCAGCTCACAAAGAAAGGAAAGGGTGCACTTGGCCACAGCATGGAGTTTATTGTATATTCCATACATCGTTTTATATATGATTGGTACTAACGTAGTAAGTAGTGATAAGCTGTTGAAGCCACTGTTTTTGATGGGAAACCCAGGCAGGATAGATTGGTGCTCTTCTGGAGTGTGGTCCTTGGTGAGCAACAATGATGGGGATTGTCCTTTGGAAAGAGCTCGGAATGGAAGGGAACAGAAGACAGCCATGGAGAGGCCAGACGAGTGGGATGTCCAGGTGCAGGAGAGGTGGCATTAGCATTGATTTTGTGCCTGCAAATTCTGCAGTTCAACTGCAATTAGTCTCTAATGATTGTAGAAACACCCAAGCAATGGGCTTGTGGTGGAATTAGATTTCCAGCAGACCACACTTGGGGAGAAGAAAAATGCCAAAGAATTGATCACTGCATGCAGGGAGAGGAGAGGAGAGGAGAGGAGAGGAGAGGAGAGGAGAGGAGAGAGGAGAGGAGCGCCTTTGGAAAGGTTCAGAGATCCAGTTACCAGCTGCAAGCTGGCTTCAGCGGTGCTGGTGGCTGAGGAAGCAGTCTGGCACTCCCCTTGGCTGATCCCCCCCCCCCCCGCAGCCCCTCCTGTAGCAAGCATCAAAGTATCGTGGACGAGGACCTCGAACACTCATCCTCCGAGGACTCTGACCCCTTGTCCTGAGAGGAGGAGGCTCCGGGGGGTCATCAGCAGCCCACATCCTAGTTCTCCAGAACCCCCAGTGGTTTTCTCCTCTGCATCCAGAGAGGCCCTCCTACTGTCTTCAGGCCACGAGGAAAGGCACATGTCCTATGTTGTCACAGCCTGAGGCTGCTAAAATAGGCCAGATATCTTTAAGAAGAAAAGCTCCATCAGCAAGGCGGCTTAGGGGACCAACCGGTCCGAATGTAGCCAAAGTCCCCATTCGAGTATGGCTCCTTGTTGGAACAACAGACACACAACCCTGTTTGGCCAGCAGACCCAGCACCACTTGGAGCTGCCCAAGCTGCCGATCTCTTTCCTCCGAAACCTGTTCCTTGATGCATTGCAAAACCCAGGCTACCGTGCAGGTTACTGGCAAAACCCATGGCCTGAGCTGATGCACCAGCAGCAGCAGGATAGCCGAGGAACTGGGCCAAGAATGCATCAGAGTAAACTACATTTCCTGCTTCCTTGGCTGCTTCCTCTAAGCTGCATGTGGAATCTCTGCCAGGCTAGCATTTGACAACTTTAGCACAAGACTCCGACGGCTTTTCCCCAGCCTGGTTTCTTTATCAGCCCCGTGCTGGCCTTCTCACATAGGAAAGCTGCCTGTTTTTCTCAGTAGGAACTATTTGTTCATCTTGCCTAAATGAACATTAAAATATGGGTACAATGGAGAGCATTGACATAACTAGGCTTCCAAACCGGGTGCTAAGTAAGTGAGCTGTGCTTTTAAATAATGACAGCAGTAAAGGATTGGTTATTTATTGCTCTGTGATAAAGGGTGCTGCAAGTCTGTGGTTTCCCACAACAAGCCTCTGTTGTGAAGGCCACTCCATTCGCATAGCGAGATGGGTCTCCAGCACATGGCAAATGCCAATCAGAAGGGAAATCTACCAGGATGCAATAAATGTCAGATCTTGCTCGGTGGGATGCCCATCAGAAGAAAAATTGACTCGGAAATCAGAGCACTTTACAGGCCTAGCATTTCCAATATAAACATGAAAGTATCTCATGGGCTCATAAGGACTTACAAATTTATTACAGCAGGCACTTTTGGAATTTCAACATTTGCAGATCCCATGCAAATATCACACAGAAAACAGGCTAGGTTTTATACAAGGAAAGCTGGTCCTACTTTTCAGCAGAATGAGGCAAGTGCTTGGTGTAGCTGCTGAGGTGACTGTGAGAAAGCAAAATGTTTCTCTGGCTTGGACTTAAGAGAAAGCCAGCCAGCATGTCCCAGAGGCTGAGGCCGTCCTCATACCTTAGTCCTGCCCCCTGGCTGGCTGGCTGGCTGGCTTCCCACACAAGACCTCCATTTCCTTCTGGCCTCGGTCACTGTTGGACACTTTCCTCTGCCCTGTGGGTTCGCGTGCTTTCGTCCCGGGTGGAATACGGAGCCCAGTCAACGCTTTGCTCATGCACAGCCTCACCCAAACGAACATCTCGCATGTGGACCTCAAAACGGTGATAGCCCATGCCCTTTGGGCCCGAACCATCCTGATGTTCTGAAGAATCCTGCACTTCTGGAGCGTGGTCTGGTCCCATTATGTCGGGTAGGGTTCGGCGGCTGAGGCTGAGAATGTGGACAAGGCCTTGGCCAAGTTCAACCGACCACCTGCATGTTTGACCCTTTCCCCCCATGGCTTCTCACTCAAAGGAAGGAAGGGGCGTGTTCCTGGGGGCTGTACATGTCTCCTCAAGAGATGGAGCATTTATTAAAACCTGGCCTTGTTAAAAGAGGCTATGAATAAGCCACTCCTGAAAAAAATCCCACCTTAAGGAGATCAAGAGGGCAGCAACTTGGGGAAGGGCCTTTTCAGCCGTGGCACCCCAATTGTGGAAGCAGCTCCTCACAGAGGTGCACAGACTCCTCCTCTCTATTCTTTTTGGTGCCAGGCAAAAACCTTTCTATTGACCCAGCTTTTCCATGGCTAAATGATTTTAATTCTCTTACAACCAATTTTAACTCTATGCTGTATTTATGGTTCTGCTGCTTTACCTTTGGACTCTCTTGATTACAGTTGTTGCTTTTGTTTTTATATTATGTATATTCGATTTTAATGTCACTGATACTGTCATTTGGCGTTTTATTTTATGCTCCTGGTTATTTTGACTCTGAACTGCCCAGAGAGCCATTTTGGGCTTCTGGGCAGTGCCAGAGGATATCAGAACAAGAGCAGTGTCAGCTGCTTTCCAGTTTGCAGCTCTTTACCGGATGAGTCGCAGCACAGACACGTGTTCCAAGTTCGTTCACAGAGCAGTGGAGACAACCTAATTGTGGAGCGAGGTGCTAAATAACGTGTGGTGCTGGTTTTCATTTAGCTCTCCCAAAGTTGTGCCAAGAGCCCAAGGGGGGAAAACGTGAATTTTCCATAATTAACTGGTGAGAAGCTGCGGGGGAAGCTTGCAGCGATGCTGGGCTTATGAGCAACGGCGCGGTGCTGTGGCCGGTTCTCCGGATGCAGCCGGCATCTTGGCGCGCTTGCTGGGCTGAGCCCCGCCGGGCTCGTCTTCTCTCCGACCTTGGCGACTGCGCTGTGGGAATAGGGTGGCCTCGCCAGCTTCCGGGGGGATTTCAGCTGGCGCCCCCCTCCCCACGCCGGGTCGGGAAGGCTGGACGGAGCCGGCACAAAGGGCCGAGTGTGCGCTGGGCAGCCTCGGAAGGGGCCCTTGTCGTCATGTGGGGCGGCGCCAGCAGATCCTGACAAAGCCGCAATTGAAAGGTCGCCCTTTTCACGGGTCGGCTGTGCGTCAGGCCCTCTCGCCTTCCCCCCACCCCTCGCCCTCTCTCCTTCTCGTTCCCTCTCCGACAAACGCCGCTGGGGCATCTTACATGGCAGCCCTGCTGGGGAATCGTGCCAAGACTCGCCACCCTGTTCACCCGCGACCCCGAAGGACCGGACGTGGTTTGAACTGCAAGGCGAGGAAAGGCAGGCGAGAAACAAAGCACCACAAGCTCTCCTTTCAGAGCCTGTGTGCCCTTCTTGGCCAGCCTCGGTGGCTCTCGCGTTGCGCTGTTAAGGTCTGATGGCCACAACGATGACCCTGAGGGGTAGGCTGGGCTGAAAGTCGGTGCCTGGCTCCAAGGCTCCCAGTTGGCTTCACGGCTGAGTCCACCCTGAGTCTCAGCCCCACGTACTTAACCACTGCACCACACTGCCTGAGCAGATTGCAATGGGCAGCTGCTGGGTCCCCTGTCTTTAATCTGCATATTCAGAAATACCCTGAGTGCCAGGCTTCTGGGCATCAAAGCCAGCAAAGGGAACAGAGGTGGGATTCTTGCCTCACAGAGGATCGCTGGTTTCCGAAAAGCCTCCTGGGTCAGGGGCAGTTGTGCTGGCTGAGATCCAGGCATCTCCTTCGGCCAGTCAGTGCTAGGAAATGGCGCGGGGTTTGGGTGGGGGCACGAGGCTCCATCAAGTGCATTAAAGGACTGCATTGTCTTGGCAGAACGTGTGTCGCCCACTGTCCCTGGGTGTCGTCATACATGAGCATAAATCACCAGACAAGCGGCTGCACAGCTTGGTTTGGCACCGTCGGGGAGAAGCCACTTTAGCAGAGCGTGTTGCCTTCTAACCCTCCAAGCCATAAATAAAGGATCTGGGCAATAAAGATCATTACTTAAATGGCTCTTCCACATTGATTTTTCCTTGGTAGTCTGAGCTCACACTTTGGCATCTGCCCACAAAAGGAGGAGCTGGTGAGAACGGTCCTCCTGTCTGTCTGAATGAGCCACGAGCGAGATCCGAATTGGGCCGAAGTCCGGGCCTGGTGCTGAGGAAGCCCCTCCAAGTGCCCTCCAGTGGGGGGTGGGGGAGGATGGCTGGCTTAATAAGCTAGGAGATGAGATGCCGGTTGATTGGGAACTGGGGAAGGTGGCATCGTGGGACCGGCTGGCCTGAGCAGGAGGCCTTGGCCCGGCGTCCGTCCAGGGGGAAGGGGATGCCCGGTGGCCAGAGAGCAGGAACGTGGCAGAGAGAAGCAGCACTGCAAGCTTCCTGCGAGGGTAGAAAGCAACGCAACCCAAGGAAGGGCCGGAGTGGTGGGTGTGATCTCCAGCTAACTTCAGGAAAGACCCCCGCCTGGAGCCCCAGCAGCCCCTGCTCAGAGCGCAGACGAAGCGGAGCTGGGTGCTTCCCACCTTGCTGGGAAAATTCTGCTCAAAGGCCGACAGCTCAGTCGGCCGTGTGCAGCCCATCTCACCTCTCCGCAACACCCAGCACACGAAGCTCACCTGGGAGCCACGCCGAACCTTTTCAAGCCCCGCTACCTGGGATGAAAGGCCGCAGCTGTACCCTCCCCAGAGCTTGTCCTCCTGGTGTCTTACTCTGCAAATCCCATCATCCCCAGACAGCACAGACTCTCCTCAGTTGGGACGGCATGAAATAATACCAGATGGAACACTTGAAACTGAGCAGTCCCTGGAGAGCCGAGTCACGTTGTTTTGGGGGCCATCCATGCTGTTGCTGGAATTCGGGGCTTTGCAGGATTAAGCGAATCCTCCTCTCAGCGTTAAAACTATGCCCCGCTCAGCAAGGCAGCCGGACTGAGACCTTTGCAGGCCGCGGCAAAGGGCAAGACGGCAGCCTTCCTGTTCTGCGTCCGGGCACCAGCTGGCCTGGCCATTTAATCTTTCTTCAGCTCCATTGTACCAGAAGGACCATTGGCACCCTCCGTGTTTCCCCTGGCATTTTTGATCGCTCAAGTTCCTTGAAAGAGTGGAGAGAGGAAGGTGTATAATGTTCCTCATGCTGTAATTAGACAAGGGCTTTCGGAACATCAAAGAAGGCACGTATTTTCTTATTATCCTGGGTTTGAGACACCGCTATGAAAACTTCAAAGAAGAGAGTGCGTGCTTAAGAGCTGGCCTTGTTTTACACATAATTAGTTAAGGAAATCATTTCCCCAACTGCAGACCCGGAGCGGCCCCTTCCCCAGTGTTCCCAGGATTTGTTCTGGAGCAAAATAAGACAGTGATGACTCTAAAGTGGGATGGGGAGAGCGTTTGCCGCGGAAGACCGCTGGCTGGGTGCAAGTGGAGCACCGGCCCGTTTCTCCAGATGCCAGACAGTCACAGAAGCTGTGCTCACTGAGCTGGAAGAGAAGAGGGGAAATGGCGGCACCCGTAGGCCTCAAACTGAAAAAGGCACTTACTGAACTTCAGGCCAAGGTGACTGATACCCAGAGGTGAAACCGGCAGGTTTGCAGATAGATCGATGGAAGAGGACCAAAAAACGGATGTGGAGATCATGGCTTTGGCGGACGAAACGCAAATGTATGAAGGTGTAGGAAGAATGTTGCTCCTTCAGTCCAAAGGAGTAATTCACAACCAGCGCTTAGAAAAACAAAAGATAGCAGAAGAGACAATTAAGGAGCCGGAGCAGAGAAAGTCATACCTGGAGCGGAGTGTAAAAGAAGCTGTGGGCGACATCCGGGAAACACTGATGGCTGGAAGGGCCCGATTAGGACTCCTCGCAAGGGACCGATTCGTCGCAAGCACCGCGTCCGGGAGGCCTTGAGCTGCAGGTTGCTGCATGTCGAAGGCGTGGGGATCCTCTATCAGGTAGCCCTGTCGTGTCAAACCTGTATGCTGATGCATCAATAAAGGCTACATGGTTATAGGGAAAAAAATCAAGGGGATGGAAGGGGCTTCCACGGGAGGTGGCTGAGGCCCCATCGGTGCGGGTGTTCAAGGACAGGCTGGACATGCACGTGGTGGGCGTGTCATGAGTGCAGCCAGCTGGAGCTGGGCTCAGACTAGATGGCCCGGGAGACCCCCTCTGACTCGCTCTCTTTCTATGTTCCTATGTTCAAGTTTACAAAAGGACCACAAGTGCAGTTTTGAATTTTCCAATGTGGATTTCCGCATGCCCATTCAGAAGGTGACCAAAACAAATGGCTTCAGCTAGGGAGGGGGCTTCTGGAGCTATAGCCCCAAGCTCCTGGAGGGCACCCAGGTGGGGAAGGCAATGCTAGCCTTTGGGGGATACCTGGTTGAGTCCCGTTGCTGGACACGTAAAGGCCCTCTATGGTTCCGATCTGCCCCTTGCCTTAAGTAACGAGCCAGCTTCTGGGCTATCAACTCTGCAGGCCCTTCAGAGAGGCCGTGTGATGCATGAAAGGTGCCTCAACGCTTCATGGAGGTGGGTACCTGCCCAGCTGTGGGGCAGCTCTGCTCTGAGGCCTAGCAAGCCCCAGTGGTCCACCTGGCCAGGCGTGGGAAAGAGTCTTCCCAGCAGTCACACCTGGATCATGGAACTTCCTGCCTGGAGCAGTGGCTCCCAAACGTTTTGGTCGTGGGACCTTTCCGAAGACATTCTCTTTCCATGGAACCCTAACTCTGTCCCTGGTTTTTCTTAAGCATTGTGAACCCACAATGTTCTTCCTTCTTTCATCTGCTCCTGTTGCCTGAGTGCTTTGCATAACGTGGTGGGTTTGGGAATAAAGAGAAAACATTTAAATATAATGAATGCATACAGTGATTATATGATAATATCCCAGATGAATTCTTTCAATTATTCCCAACACCTTGCAATAAAGTCCTGGGAACCAAATGACAAGATGCATTTCCTGGTTTGCTGCATGGACACCAGTAGTTGGCCTCCCGTGGTTTCATTTTAAATCCATTTTAAATTTGATTTTTTGAGATTTTTTGCAGAACCCCTACGGGGCTTTTGCAGAACCCAGGGGTTCTGTGGCACACAGCTGGGGAACCACTGGCCTAGAGACTTGAACTTCCCTTGATCCTTTTCCCCCACCCAATGGGGACTGTTTCATTTGATGACCTGAGCAGCCCCTTCCCTTCCCTGCCCTCCCCATTGTTCCTGCTTCCCACAGGCCCCACTGGCCGTGCCCTTTGATGGCCTGCTTTCTGGAGCGCACACGAGCTGCCTGACGCCGTCTCTGCCGCACCTCAAAGTTCAGGGGAGCACCGCAGCCAGGGAGCGACACCATCGCAGACGTGGCGGGAGGCCTGCGAAAGGAAGTGAGGAGCAAGCAACGCCATCGCCGCCGGCGTCTCCGGGGCTCACCTGCACCTCCCAGCAGCCGGTGCTGCTGCGTGGCGATTCCCACTGGGCCCCAGTCCTCGTTCCCCTGCTTAGTCCTGGCCAACATTCCTTGCAGCCGCCCCGGGGGAACAATGCTCTTGGGCCATCCCAAGTCCCACTGGCAACCCCCGCCTCCTGGGGGTGCGCTTCTGGAGACGTGTCCGTGAAGTCCAGAAGGACATTCGAGGTCACGCCTGGTTTCCCATGCAAAGCCTTCCATGCCTTCTTTAGACGCAAAGAAATGGTTGAGCCTGACTTTGGATTAAGGCAAGCCTTATCGGATGCCGATTTTTATATCTTTGCTACTGAAAAGACCATCACGTTGAAACATACTCAGCAATCAGTAGCATTAATTGTATAATTTTTCCCAGGGGCAGGACCAATTGAGCACAGCAGGGCTTACGGGCGAGCAGGCATGCCTAGGACCCCGCAGCTTCCTCTTATTCTTTGTCTATACCAAATTGTAGTCAAGGGTGCTGTTTTTTCTTGTTACATACTCCAGAAATTACTATATTAAACATCTTCTGCACTTTCAAACACTTTAGTATTGCTGTTTTAAACCAGTATATATGATAGCAAAGGACTTCACATATTTCCCCTCTCCTTTATATCGCCTCTGCAGCTTAAGACATCATTTAAAAATGCATACATGCCCTTTGCATCTTTAGTGAACCTGCAAGTGTTTCTGAATGGTCCATCTCTGCAAGCTCTTGGGTTTTCTCTCTTCCAGCTGAACGGAAATTGTTCATGCTTTTTAATTGGCTCTTCTGCTTCCAACCCTGTAGAATCATTGCGGCCAAGAAGCTTGGAGCATTGTTGCCTCGCTCCAGATCTTTGGGCAGGAAGGGTGGAATCCACGCATCCAGGAGGTGACCTTTGGGAGCCGGGAAAGCAGATTGCCTGCCTTTCTGTGAGCGCGCACCTCCAAGAGCCCACGCCTTTTACGCAGAAGTCTCAGCTGGTCTAGGGCTCCAAAGAGGCTCCACCATCAACTGCGATTTACGGCCTGGGACTTTCTTGGAAGTGTCGTCATTTTCCGCTGGAGTGAAACCCTGCTCTACAGGGACCAGGCAGGACCATCGCCTTGTGAGCTGCGGCCTCAGAAGCCAGCCAAGAGGAGGCCGTTGTCGGCTGATGAACACCCCGCACTGGGTTACCGTCTTCTGCCAAGGCGGACTCTTTCGCATGGCCAGCCCAACTGCGCCAGCAGCCCAGCATGTCATTGCAGCAGAAGCCGCTGTGGGGGCGATAGCGTGGCAGCCAGGGGCATCTGGGGAGGGCACCGCTGCAGCCCGGCCCACCGGGCCCCTTGGGGTAGCTTACCCCACCACCCTGTCTCCTCGGGGTGCCCGCGACAGGGCGTGTCTCCTCCGAGCTCAGCAAGACTGCAGCCTCGGTCCTGTGTGGGCTGCGCAGACCGACTCTCAGGGGAAAGCGCAGGAGCTTGCAGTGCCACCAAGCTGATCCCGGCGCCAAGAGAAGGATGTTCCGCAAGGCAGCGTGCCGAACGCCTGCCTCCAGAGCCGCTGGCAGAAGCCTGGGCCAGGAATAGAGAAGGTACCTGCATATTTTACCTGGAAATGTTTATGGCCGGCCGTGAAGCCTTCAGAAGGGCGCCTCAAGCATTTAGAAAGGGGCAACAGCATGACAGTGGGAAGCTGCTCAACCATCAGCCGACTGGGGGGAAGTGGGGTGGGGGGGACAAGAGCCGCAGCAGTACCTGAAGGCCCGGAGTGGGACCCCAGGTGGGCAGGTTTGGGCCCCGGACCGGAGGTTCCCCATCCCTGCTGTAAGAGAATGAGCCACACTTGAGAGAAAGGAGTGAAGTCTATTGAGAACTGTCAGCGGTATGGAACTGGGTGCCTGCGACCGGGAGGGCACTGCGCCGGGCGGAGAGGGCTGCCGCAGCCTCCAGCATGGCCTGGGCCAGGAGGACGCCCAGAGCTCACCCAGGTGGCCGCTTGCGTGCTCATTCACTGAGGCTGCAGGAAAAGTCCTCCAGAGAAGCAAGCTGCCCAAAATCCACGGTCACCTCGTCCAAGGCCAATGCTTCTGACTTCCAGGCTTGGCTTATTGTGAAGGGAGACGCCTTGCATACAGTTTCCAGTTTTAGGAGTTGGGGGCTGTGGTGCAAATGTCCCAAGCAACTCCATCCCTAGAAACCTGGGGCACTGTTAGGGGGCGGTGCAGCAGCCCTGGAGCCCCAAACCTTTCCTGCGAGGTCCCACCCCCCGGCCATCACATGGCGGCAGCTGAAATAGGAGCATCTCATTTCCCGGGATGGGCGGCGCTTCATTCCCGTCAGCTCCTGCTCGTGCTGCCACCCGCCCCAACGTCCTCCCGCCGGCCGGTGTGTTTTGGATCCATCGCCCTCCTCTCTCCTGCCCAAAAATCCCACTTTGCAAATAGGAGACGGGCCCTTTAAGGCCGCCGCAGAGAAAGCCTTCACGTGCCTGCATGAAGTCTGCGCCCGCTCTGCTCCTCCGGCCCCTGGATGAGCCCACCTCGCACAGGTCCTGCTTGAAACGGATCCCTGTGGGCAGAACTTGTTTTTAGTGATTAATGCCAGAGCAGGAGGGAAAGGCAACAAGCAGGCGCCTGCTAGGAAAATGTCCACCATAATTACCCACTGATTGCCTCGACCAACGACATTAGCGTCCACGCTAACACTGGTGCCTCGCTCCACCGATCCAGCCCTGGCACTCTGCTCTGATCTAGCTGGCCGTAAGCCGCGTGCCCAGAGACAGGAGAAAAGCCGCCAGAAGGGGCCCGGCTCCCCAACCGGGGGCCGCCGGGGCCCACCTCCCCGCGTGGTGGCTAGCATGAGTACAGCGCTGGCTGCAGAAGGCAATCTCCGGCTGGAGCACTCCAGGTGGCAAGGGACCCAGGGGACAGGGAAAGAGGACGTCTTGCCGAAAGCGATGACGGAGGAGCCAACTTCTTGCGTGACAATCGTCCAGGCGACCCGCACGTAGGTGTGGATGCAAACTCAGAAGCATTCGGACTCAAACCGGAAGGCGGCGTGGCTGACCTTCACGGAGGAGGAGACGGCGGGCGGGGCAGCTGTGCGTTCCGACCGGCTCGAACGCCCCCCACACGCCAGGGCCCCCGACTCCCACTGCTCGGGGCAGCAGCACCCGGTCCGCGTGGCTGGAGCCTTTCCGGGCAAGCTCGTTGCCCCGCATCCCCTATTCACCGCTGCCTGTGGGCCCCTGCAGCTGCCTGTGGGATGAGGGAGATTGCAGTGCTGCTCACCTGGCAGCCTTTTGTCAGTTCTTCCCGATCAGCAGAACAGCAGCGCTGGCAGCCTCTTGGGGCAGCCATCCGGTCCCACTCCCTCAGTAACGGCAAATGCCGAAGAGTAACCTGGCTTGGAATGCTTTTGGGGTGCTTCCTGAGAAAAAGGGGCTCAGGCGTTTTCTAACACAGAGGCACATATGCAGCCCTTTTCTGCCAGGATTTAGCCGCATTTTCCCAACAAAGAAAAGTTTTCTGCTGACCTCCCCTGCAACCGGGGAATGGGAAAGGAAGCCACCGCAAACCTGGGCGGTACTGCGAAGCTGGAGCCCCGAGGCTGGGGAGCAAAAGCTGGGCTGCATCCTCCCCATCTGCTCTGTGCCCCACCCTTGGAGCGACCCCTCATGCGCCCAGCGGAGCATGCCTCTCCCGCGGCAAAGGGGAGGCCCTCTTGGCTTGCCGGGCCAGGCAGCGTCCAGCAAAGGGCTGGAAAGGCTCCGCTGCGGAAGGCCCAGTCCATGCTGGGGGAGATGGCTGAGCTGGGCCTGGCTCAGTGCAGGGCAGCTTCCATATTCTCCCCCAAATGATAAATCAAATAATTTGTCCCGGGTTGCCACTGTCAGAATCCTGGAATCTCAATTTGAGAAGAGGGAATAAAACTCGGGTTCGTGGGAAAGACCAAGCGTCCAGACCATCTGAGGCTTTATTGTTTTAACCCCAAGGTTCCCGCGGTACTCACGAGAACGCATGCTGCATTACCGGGCAGGCAGAGGTGAACTCCGCTGCAAAGCTGCAACACCATTACAGGGCATTTATAGGTACACAGGCACAGGGCAATCGATGACAGAATGCAGGGATTGCAATAAGGTTCTGAGGTCATCACATACAGAACAGATAAAGGAATGTCAGTCAATCACACTGTAACAATGAGATTACAGTATTTCTAATTGCCTGTATTGACACTTTAGTTCAGCAGCTTGAACCCATCTCCAGGCCTGCTTGGACATGTAAATTCAAGCTACTGAAACTATGCATGAACTCAAGACTCTTATCTGCTCTACACATTCTGAATTGACCGGGGCACATGGAGCCTCTGGGCTATCAAAAGATAGTTCCTTGTAAACTGAATTCCAACAATGACTATTTACAATGTATATTTGGACTGAATGGCCTGTCTACTGTAGCCCACAGCTAAAGGTGAGAGAAAGGAGCAGGGGATGAAGGCCATTTTAAACAGTGACAGCTTGGTTTTGAGAAAGAAGGCAGGATTTGATCCCACAAGGCAAAGGCACACAGAAGTAATGCTTTTCAGACAGGATTTATCCAAATTTCCCAACAGCACCCAGCCAGTGGAATGGGGCTTTCATGAGGCCTTTGCTCCGAAGATTAGCAGGCCTGCTGGCCTTTCCCTTTTCACGGCTCAGGAATCTACCTGTCCCGGCTCTGCTACGGAGCAGCAAGAACAAGCAATGGCGTGGATGCTGGCGATCGCATCTCCATTGTCAACCTTGCGCATGCATCACAGGAAAACATGTGTCCTTGTTTGAAAGCCCAGTACAGCCGTGTTCAGGGCTGGCTGCGGTTCAAGACCACATCGCCAAACCGGCCTGACAGCTTAATCGTAGAGAGCCATGACTACGCACAGCCGTCCCCCTGTCCCACCCCGCCCCTAGCACCAAAAGTGTCTTCTTCCTGGTAGAGATCTCGTATTTAAATTCAAAAAGCAAAAATCCCATGGCGCGATGAGCATCGTGTTCAAATCAGGCCTCGGGTCGTGGCGGGAGACAGCCTGCAAACAGTGGGGTTGGTCCACGTGAACTTAATGGTGCTCTCACATGCCGACAGACAGATGCATCATGCATCTCGGGTGCTGCACATCACGGGAGAAGACACGCAATGGTGTGCCAGCCGCGCGTCTGGGCCGTTTGCCCGCAGAATCTTGGAGCATCTGCTCACAGCGGAGCATGGGCCTTTCCTGGCCCATTGCTGGAGCAAAGCTGGGAGAAGGATCGTCCGGTCCCAAACCAGAGGGCATGTACTGTATTTGCCCCAGGAAAGAAGCCAGCCGTTCTTCATCCGAGCCAGCTCTCTGCTCCCCCAAAGCAGGAAATGACAGTGACATTTGAAAGAAATGGATGCTTGTTCCAGATTTCCTCTCATGTCCCATATTCAGTAACCAGATGCCTGGGGAGGTGGGGGGCTCCCCCACACTGGAGACTTCCGGAAAGAATCTGGGCAGCCCTCTGGGTGGGGTGTCCTGCAACAGCAGGGGGTTGGTCCCAGCGGCCTTCCTGGCCGCTTCCGACTCGATTCTTCTAGGATTCTGTGACATGAGGATGTCGTATCGAGTTCGCTAAATGAGTGAGCTGCAGAGCTGCTTTCGGAGGCACCGAATTGAGCCCCGTAAGGTACGGCTGTTGCGCCAGGCTTGCCAGCTGCAAGCAAAGAAGTTCTTCTCTGTGCTGACTTTGGTTAGGAGAAGGTTGTAGTGGAAGGAAAATGTTCAAAGAGGACAATCAGGGCTATTTAGACCCAGAAGTTGGGCTGGTGCTTTTTAATGTCTTAATTCAGATGATTAACTCATGAGAATGAAACCATGTCTGATATTTTCATGGTACCGGAGAGCCGCTTGAATGGGATGGCATAGCTTCCCCCAAACTGGTGTTGGGACTACAATTCCCACAATCCCAGTCACTGGCCATGCTGGAAGGGGCTGATGGGAGTTGTGCTTCAGACACAACCGAGGGGCAGAAGGTTGAGGAAGGCTGATTTGGCATGAATGACACACTTATGCTAAGAGGCACCTTACCATACAAATCGCACTACCGTTTACCAGGATGGCCCTTCAGCATATCCTCACCCGGACCTGAGAGGTAATTCTTTTGTTCAAAGAAAGCCACTCTGATAAAACTGGAGTTGCTGCAGCAAAGAGGAGGAGGAGGAGGCAACATTCAGCCTCAAAACCCGAGACATCAGCCTCATCCACCGTTTCTTTCCCAAAGAAGTGGCCAGCTCTTAATTAGCTTTCTGTCCTTGTTGGCTGCTGCACCAAAACTGACACGCCAGCGCCAGCCCCCGGAAAGCGTGGGGGGAATTCGCTGGGAGCGGAGGGACAGCATCCGTCTTAGTAGGGCTGCGCTTGCTGGTGCAGCTCCCCTTATTAATGATGATAACAGGACAAGGATTTCTACCAGCTTCATTTAATCCAGTGTCCCAAGCGAGGTGAGCCTGCACTTTTCCGAAATGATGATGCGGCCTTTTGCAGATGCGTGTGGAAGATAAGATGCTCTTTGGGACGACAGTGTGAGATTAAGCTTTCTTGGTGAGGATAGCTTTTTCCTGTGAAATGGGCAGGACGGCGAGCCAGGCCGGGCCTCAAGTGCACAAGGACTGTGTGTTTGAGGATCCCCCGTCAAAAGCACGCTTCAAAACCAGCCAAATTTTGCAAGGGCTAGAAAGGAGACAGCAGGATGTGTGTTCATTTCCTTTCTTCTTATTACTACCTGTGCAGTGCCTATGTATTTATTTAAAGTATCTCTATATTGCTTTTCTGACCACCAGGGCCCTCAGCGTAAAGTGCCATAAATCCCATAAAAACAACATTTTTAAAAATCAAGAACTTTTAAAAAAGACACAAACAAAATCAGACCAAACACAATTGTAAACCCAAGGACCAGCCCAAGACAATGTCACTGCCTATGTAAAAGTTGGCAGGGATGGCACCAACCCAACCTCCGCAGCAGAGGGAGTTCCACGATTGAGGTGCTAACACCGAAAAGGCCCCATCTCATGTACCCAGCAACCTGGCTCCTGCCGGTGGTGGAACATGCAAAGGACTCCTGGCAAAGATATTACATCTTAGGTGCAGCTCATCCGTCGACCACATTCCAGATGAGCGCTGAAGAGTGGGGCAGTCAGATCATTTTACACCCTGGACTTGATGGCCACGTGGTGAGAACCTCTGAACCAGCATTTTCTCCCCGCCGCAGTCCAGCTGCCGTTCCATGCACAGAACCAGCTTCCACGTCCCTAACGCTCCAGTAACGACTGCTTGCCAGCCCTGGTTTAAAAAAAAACCCAACCAAACCACGCAGCTCTGGAGTTCGCATGCACCCAGACCTTTGTGGCATCGTGGCAGACCGCGATCGCGTGGCGCTCGCCTCTGCACTTGCCGTTCTCGGTGCGCTCGGTTGGGACTTTGGGTTTATTCTGATGTGCAGCTGGACATTTTGTGCCATGTTGTGCAATTGCCCCCCCCCACCGCTCCTGCTCCCCACAAAATGTGCAGTGGAAACTAAGCTTTTATGCGGTTGGGAGTATGACTTTTCATCTTGGTCTTGTTTCCTATAGAAAAATTCAGGGAGACAGGTTGGCCGTTTCAGATTCATGCGCAGTTGGAAACGCTACTTAGAATAGCCCCTTTGTGGGCCCTGGTGTGCCGTCCCAGCTGCACTGCTGAACTTCGTCAAGGTTCTCCAGGCACCCGCCAGGAGCGGCCCCCTCTGCCTTTCACTCCCGTTTTGACTTGGGCTCCAAGCCCACTTCCATCCCGCAGCACCTCCCTGGATCCTGGGCGTGATTTCTCCTTCCAAGGGAGGTTCTGGGCCTTTTCACATCTGCGAGCCACACCAGTGCTATAACAGGGAACCCTTTCGCACAGCGACCTGTCGAGTGTGTAGTTGCCGAAAGGCTGACAGCAAGCATCCATGTGGCGAGATGGCTTTTCTTGCCGGAGACCCTCTTGGCAGCGTCACTGAATTTGGAGTCCCAGATCTCCAGGGGACCATCTGCCCTTCTGAACAGAGATCCAGCAGCCCTGATTTCTGCTGCATCAGATCCCCCGGCTTAGCTGTCTTTTCGCTCGCGATGCGGCACCTCCAGCTGTGCCAGCCCCGGCTCGGATTTCTCCGCCTGAGGAGTTTTTCTGAAATCAAATGCCTACATCTCTTTCTTACAAGAAGGGGCAGCCACAGGAGAAAGTGTCCTTTAACAAGAGGGAAGGAGACAGGTAGAACATCTGTAAAATAGCATATGCCAATAGATGCTTCTTTGACCTCTGGGCCTGAGTTCCAGATCTGTTCAGCACCTAGCACTGCTCCTGCCTCTGAGCATGCACGAAGTGCTTTCCCCATCCTCCCTGAAAACACAGGGAACAGGGCCAGGATTGGAGGTATAACTCTGAAGTTCCAGGCCATCAATGAGATAAAGCCACTGCCTGTAATTTGCTGTAGTTTTTCCACACAAACATAAGATGGGAAGGGGAAAGGCCCAGAATTAGCGGCAAGTACTAATTAGGAAAGAAGCAGCAGTGGGGTTTGGGTTTCAGAGGCCAAGCAGCTGCAGATGCTTTCTGAGCAGATGCTGCTTCTGACGCGTTATTTTTATAATTGCAGAATCTCTGCTCCAGCATCTTTTTAAAGGTGTTGCAGCTGGCCGTGGGCCTGAGCCAGGCGAGCCGTTGCCAGACTCACTCCAGTCCCCATGCACGCGCGCACACACACACGAAGGAAAAGCGTCGCCCCATCTCGGGGAGGGGGGGGGGGGGGGTCTAGACAGCATTTCCATTTTCCCTGATCGTTGCTCATCCAAAGATACACCAAAGCACTTCACAGGGTTGCAGACTGTAACCCCGGTAGCTTTCTCCGCTGTGATACCCCAAGGCCCAGCGTCCATTCACTGGGAAGCTGGCAAGTCAGGGCAGCTTTCGGGGGGGGGGGGCACCCAAACGGTGGAACCCCCTGCATACTCCCAGGTGCTTCTTTGCAATCTTCTTGGGCAGCACAAGTGGTCAGTCTTGGGACCCCAAAGATGTGACAACTTTTAATACTATCAGACCCCATTTAATGGGCTGTTCTGGGGTTTTTTTATGGCTGCCTCTTTCTCTATTTTTCCATTATTTTTATGGAAGGGTGCACACACTTTATTGGATGCGGAGGGAACTCCTGAGATGCCTCGAGGGCACAAAATACCTTAAATAAAGACATTTAATGCTTCGCCAGCACCAGAACTTGCAAGTGGGGATAAAACTTGCTTCATAACAAAGTCTCTCCTTGGGGCAAGACTAGGAACAACCTCCCACCCCCCATGCACAACCCAGAATGTAGTGGCAGGCAAGGAAACAGCAGCAAATTAACCACACAGCCTCTCTCTATGGTTTTCTCTGCCCCTAAAAAGGGAGGCAGGCATGGGGGCCCTTCCTGCTGCCCCTTCTCGCTGGGAGCAGAGGCGACGAGCCAGCTCTCCATCGCAGCACAGCAGCTGTTGCTGAACCAACCCTTCCTCCCTTGTTCCCTCAACGCTTTTGTAGACCGTCCCCCATTACTGGTGTCTCGGGATGGTTTAAAACAACATTTGGGGTCACTTGGCCTGAAGATGAGGAGGGAGACAGCCATGCAGGACATCAGCATCACCAAGGGCTCCTTGCCTCCCGCTTTGCGGAGGACAGTCCCCAGTTCAAAGACGCTCCTCCACCCACACACAGTCCAGGGCCCCACAAGCGGGGGAGGCACCACGAGTCACCCCTGCCTCGCAGTTAGGTGCCGACAGAGCCACTGCGCCAATCATCCGGTACCAGGCTTCCCTCCCCGGAGAGATGCGCTGCGTTCCTGTTTCAGTCCCAACAGCGGTGCTGATGTTTCCCCCCACCGGCTTCCATGATGCACAGAAGGCAGCGGGCTGCCGACGTGCATCTTGCTCTGCCCCTCTCTTTTGCAGCAGTTTGTGTGGCCTCCCTAGCCAAATGTCCTGGATTTCCTCATTCTGCACGGGGGGCGGGGTGAGGCTACCAGAAAGCCTGACGCTAAGGATCCTGCTCCACAGGCAGCCCCCATCACCCCCCAGTCCAGGCACCATGAGATGCTGCAGCGCTGAAGGGCTGGCGGCAGGCCGGCCGCATCCCATGCCGCCCAGAGGAGCTCCTGCCAGAAATCCACCCTGCCAAACGGACAGAAGCATGAACGGCGCCTGCCAAGCACGGCTGCTGTGCTGCTCTCAGCAGGGTCTGGATCAAGTTACCCAGTTCATCTGCGACAAGCTGGACTCCATCCCTTGCGGTCCAGCCCTCATTATCCAGAGAGCTCTGGCAGGAGGTATTCACACCCCTTGGGGGCTCACGGCCAAGTCGCCTACGCAGCAGCCGCAGGACATGCAAGCAGGTCATTCTGTTGTGTGCAGGTTCCGCACACAACAGAATGAAATGCAGTAGGAGCAAATGCCCAACTTAGGAAGATGAAACCAAATGCATCATTGCAGGATGGGGAACACTTGAGTCAACAATACCACAGGCGAGAAGGATCTTGGACTTGTTGTCGATCACAAGCTGAATATGAGTCAACCATGTGATATGGCTACAGGAGGGCACATGCTATTTTAGGCTGCATTAACAGAAGCATCACTTCCAGATCACGTGAAGTTACTAGTTCCCCTTTCCTCGGCACTGGTGAGGTCTCACCTGGAGTCCTGTGTCCAGTTCTGGCACCACAGTTTAGCGTTCAGGGAAGGACAGAAAGAACGATCCAGGGACTAGAAACCAGATCCTATGAGGAGGGGTTGAAAGAACTGGGCATGTTCAGCCTGCAGAAGAGAAGACAGAGTGGAGGTACAATAGCACTCAAGCACTTGAAAGGCTGTCACCAAGAGGAAGGCCAGGATCTCTTCTCGATCATCCCGGAGTGCAGGACACGGAATAATGAGTTCAAGTTGCAGAAAGCCAGATTCCAGCTAGACATCAGGAAACATTTCCCAACCATTACAGTGGTGCGACAATGGGACCAATGATCCAGGGAGGTTGAGAGCTGTCCCACCTTGGAGGCATTCCAGATGCACCTGGAGAGCCCTTTGAGGGGGATGCTTTAACAGTTTAACTGGAGCCCTGCACTGAGCAGGGGTTGGACACGATGGCCCTGCGGGCCCTTCCGACTCTACTGTTCCAAGATTCTGTGTGCAGCCGGAGCACCTGCTATCCCAGGCGATGGCATCCAGCCCATCAGGACCAGCTGCCCTGGATAGCCTTCTCCTCCAGGGATCTGTCCAGTCCCCCTTTAAAGTGGTCTAACCCCCTAACCCTTTGGGTGCTGACGAGCCTGGAAGGATGCCAGCAAAAGGGTGCAATAGAAATGAGTCCGAGGGAGACAGTCTCCACTTCTGACAGAAGCACCATCCAGCAACTCAGCCCATTAAAAATCACGTGTCTTTTCGACCACTTCTTCAGGATTCTAAAATAGTTTCTACCGAAGTAGTTTAGAGAGCACTGGGGTCTGCCAGCACCCTCTGCACAGCATGGCAGGCTGGAGGAAGTCCCAGAAAAACAGAAAGTTCAGCTGCTTTCCCACCCACAGAGGCTTCCAATCTATTTCAGAGAAGATTCTCATCAGGCATGTGGATTGACGGAGATTGGAGTTGTTATGGCGACAGACACTGTGCCCAGCCGGAAGACTCTGCCAAGCCATTTTGAAGCGATGCTGTAAGTCGGTTCCATTTACTGAAGATCCCTTCCAAGAAGAACAATAAACATGGGAAAACAGTTGGGAGAGAACTATCCTATAGTGACTCTTGAAGAAGTGTGGCACCTGTTGATATGCATGAATTTAGAGGATGATATGTCTCTTCCTCTTGAGGTACCCCCTTCAGTAGTTCAAGAAAAGAGGAGCTAAACTGTTCCTGTACATTCTGGTACGTAGTTCCACAGGGATCACCAGGCTGTTTATATGAAAAAGGAGTTAAAAGCAGGACAGAATTCCTTTCAAGTTTAAAAATGAACCTGCATCCCCCAAGGGAAACCAACTTTTGGTCCAAGGATCAGATCAATTTCATTTCCATGCAGTTATTACTTCTGTATAATTTATTTTCAGACAGAGAAAAACTGTGCTGAAAATGATGAAACACATTATCGGGCTATGCTGTCGTGGGAGAGTGGGGAAAAGGCGGCGCCTTTCACTCTCCATTGCCTCCTCTTTGTGAGATCCAGTGGTGCTCTTCTGAGTGAACCGTGGCCTTTTACAATCGGGACCAGGGACTGATGTTGTTGAACCCTCGGCATCCGACTGTGGTGAGTGTGCTCAGTGCTTTGAGGATAAAATTGCCCAGATTTGCCATGGATTGGACTCCACAGTTAATGCAGGTCCTTTAACAGCAGTATCAGGCAGGCAGAATGCTCAATTTCTAGCCTTGCAGTGGTTCCGCTCCAACCCACCAGGCCGACTGCGGCAGGTGGCGCTGGGGGATTATTGCTCTGAGCCACGGCAGCTACGCCCTGGGGTACGGCAGGGTTCATGCTATGTAACATCTCCATGAACCTGCAGGGGCAGGTTATCCAGAGGAATGGGTTGAGAGGCCACCTATATACTCGGATGGTGCTGAGCTTTCCCTCTCCATGCTGTTGGTGGTGGAGGGGTCACTTGGCAAGTGGAGGGACATTCAACTTGCCCTGGATGGGTTGCGCTCCCCTAAAGGTCAGCATCGTTTGCAGTCTGGGGTGTTCCTGGACCCCGAGCTATTGCTGGAGCCTCGGGGCGACTCAGTGGCGCAGAGCACCTTCTGTCAGTTCGAGCCGATTTACCACCTGGACAGGCAGAGCTCCGCAACAGCGATCCGCCGTCTGGTAACCTCTGGCTCGGACCATTGCAATGCCCTCTACGTGGGGGTGCCTCTGAAGACGCTCCGGAAACTTCAGTTGGTTCAAATAGGGCAGCGAGGCTGCTGACGGGGACGGGCCACCCTCTGCCAGCTGCATTGGCCTCCACTTGACGCGCTAGCACTCATATTTGAATCCTAAATGGCTTGGGGCCAGGGAATCTACAGGAACGCCTCTTCCCATTGTGCCTTCCTGGACGCTCAGGCCATCATCCTGAGGCCCTTCTCAGAGAGCCCCCTCTTAGGGAGATCCAGAGGGCAGCGGCTCAGGGAAGGGCCTTTTCAGCCGTGGCACCTGATTCTGGAATCCGCTCCCCAAAGAGGTGCGCTTGGCACCTACTCCCTCTTCTTTTCAGTGCCAGGCAAAAGCCAAAATTTTAACAGTTAGATTTTTATCCTCATTTTTACCGTATTTTACTGTACCTCTGAATGATTTAGCTTCAGTGGTGCTGGTTGAATTTTGTACTATGCTTTCTTGTATTATGGTAGTTATTAAAGGGATTGTTTTTATTATAGATGCTTTGCATCAATTATGGTGTTTCCAACTTCGTAAACTGCCCAAGGGAGCCTATGCTGAAGGAATGCAGTGAAGAAATAATACAGATTTCGCTCTTGATGCTGAAGGAAGGAAAATACTAAACAACAGATATGCACACAGACCTGCACTGAGGAGGCACACGTGTGCCGGGGAAGAGTGCAGCCAGGGGTGCAGGTGGCATCTGCAGGGCATCCGGCACACTCCCTCTCAGGACAGAGTGACGGTCTCAAAGGGAAATCCAATCAATGGAACGGCACCCAAGGGAGCAACTGAGAGAGAGCTTTAGAAGGGGACCAGAGGGACCCATGGAGGAGGCGACGGTGGTGAAGCAGCTGCATCCCAAGGCGACTGACCATGCAGGTGAACCTGGCCTATAGCACAAGTAGCACAGCTATCTCTGTCTGCATGCCCTTTGTTGGCTTCAAGCACCTGGCTGGGCACAGGTCGCTGGGGAAGACAGGACGGTGGACTCTGTCCACCAGCATCCAGAGTCCAAAGATTAGTTGCTGTCTCTTTCTGCCGCCGATGCCCACTGGCAGAGAGGTGACTAACACATTTACAGCCACCTTGCCCATAGGTAGGGCTAAGACCTCCCATATGCTATGGCTCAGTGGGGACAGCCAGGTTGAGTCCCTGGCAGCATCTCTGAGCAGGGCCAGAGACAACCCTGCCTGAAATTCTGGGGAGCTTTTGCTGCCGGTCAGTGTTGGAACCAGGGTCTGATTGAGGGTAAGATACTCAGTGCAAGATAGTCACAACTGACTACATGTGGAATGGGGGGGGGGGGAGTGTGTAGGCTGAAAACAGTAGCCAGGTTCTGCACAGCAGGATTAGAAAACAAGATCTGCAATGCATTGCTTTTACATTTTGCATTTAAACTGCTTTTTCTTGTTGTGCATTGCAAGCCAAGCAGAGAACTCTGCTATGGGGCAGATGACCAACCAGGTAAGGAAAACAACAAGATCTAAAACAGAAAAACAACACACTGACTGACACAGAGAGAAAAAGCACACACTTTTTCATCCTGCAGCAGCCGCTCCAGAAGGATCAGGTGTCGGCAACATGCAAGCAACTTCCTTTGGCTAGACTCAGCAACACCCACGGAACAGCTGCGAATTTAAAACGTTACAGGTACAGGGCTGGAGAAGTCCTCCTCCTCAGTCGCAGATGCTTCCAGAACAGCTGGGTATGCAAGAAAGCCACCGGGGCAGATGAGGGAGCAGCACTGCATTCTGGCGAGGTTCTGAGGAGCAGAGAGCAGGTTGCAAAGGGCTGGCCTTCCGAGTACAGAGAGAGAGGGCAGGTCATGCCTAATTATGGAACAATCTGCCGATTTTGCTTTTTGTACCTTATTAAATTTACATCTGCATCTCCATCCCCTGCAAGGAGCCCAAGGAAGTATACATGGACCTCTACTTCCTCCTTCATTTATCCTCTCCACCACTCCAGGAGCACAGAATTTTTTAAAGGTTGCATGACTGTTGTACTCAGTTGTACGCCTGTATCTCCTAACACAAACATTTTTGCACGCCCTTTTGCCTAATATATGCAGTCCTGCAGACGGTGCATTTCTAATCTTTTCACCGATAGATGCATTTTTGCACGCACCTCCCCAACTACCCATGTTCTTGTACGCTTTTTTTTTTTTACTGGAGAACATGACAAAATTCAACAAAGAGCAAATTACAAAGGACAACTGAGCATGTTTGCATAGATTCAGAAGTACAAAATTAGCTGTTTGTTCTGAAACACAGTCAACCATTTTATCCTCCATCTCTCATCCAACCGAACAGGAGACTTCCGATGAGAAAACAGCTGAAAGCAGGGCAGGGTAACACATAGGTTGTGCTCCTCTGGAAGACCACGGCAATGTCCAGAAGGCCTCTATGTATTTATATTCATTATTTTTATATCCTGCCTTTTGTCCTTCCAAGGAAGGCAAGGCGGCCTACAAAATTCTTCTCTTCCTCTAAATCATATTCCCACAACAACCCTGTGAGGTAGGTTGGGCTGAGAGTCTGTGGCTGGCCCAAAGTCACCCAGGGGGCTCCATGGCTGAGTGGGGACCAGAATCCCGATCGCCAGAGTCCCGGTCCCACACTCTTGATCATCACACCACACCGGTACAAATCAATCAACACCTAGAATCCTTTAATATTGGCAGATCAGCGAAATCTTGACTAATTGAACTCTTCTGCAATATCAACTGTGGACATTTTCCTTTCAGGGTAGAACTCATGCACCCCAGCATGAAGGATAAACATTATGGAATCAATAGTGCTGCACTGATGCGCTGCGAGGTCCCATGCTGAAATGGAATGTATTCTAATCACTCAGCAAAACCCTGATTAAAACTGCTCTTCTTACCTGAAGTGTATATTGTCACCACTTCATCAGTAGATTTTTCTGTTTCCCCAGACATTTTCAATCCCAACACTCTTTTTAACTGGCTTTTCAGATTTGGCTGTTTTTTATACTCCTGAGTTTCTGGCTACTGGATTTCATCGCTTGTCTTCTGTAATAATTTTGTATTCTCTTTTTATGCAAACCCACAGCCTTGGGAACTTTTACTGAATCGCAGTATAAAAATATCTATAATGAATCAAGTTGGCAGACTCAGCCCCCAATATGCAGGCAATATTGACCTACTTCATAGGATTCTCTTAAGGATCACAGAGATGAATGGAAGGGTTTTGAATGTGTCGCACTACACAGACATATTTGGCCTAATACTTACAAGTCTTAAGCATAAACAAATATACCATCTTTCCAGCCGTTCGCATGCTCAGAACACAAGTCTCTACGGTGTTTTCCAGACTTTTGCTAGTTGTTAGAAAAACAGTATTAGAAGAGCACATAAAAATTTCAACCTAAGTTAGCAGCCCCTGGAGCTGCTCACATCAACGTGCTTTTGCATCTGTTACCCTTCTGGGTTGCCTCCCTACTGAAAAACTCAGAGCAACGATGCAGAGAAAGACTTGGGAGGCTCCTCTGAGAGTGGCCTCTGCAACTCACAGGAGTTTCTTTTCGCAAGGCCTCCTGCAGCACCTCGTGGGCCTTGGGAGCTATTGCTCCAACAAGCCCATTTCTGCCCCGTCCTTCAGAATGGGGCTGCATTGCTCATGTCAGCAGAGCGGACACAGAGAAGAGCAATTGCGTTGTGTGTCCTCGGGCTGCAGGAGAGAGACTCCTGGGGATAAAGGGAGAGGACTCCTTGCTATTTGATTTTTCAGCCTTCACTAGCCCGCTTGGTAAGCTTTCCAAATGGAGCCAAGGGGCCTGTGGTCAGCTATCCTGACAAGAGGGTGGGGAAGGTCTTCCTGTGTCAAAAGTCTCACTAGGGATGGGGAGCAGAAGCTGGTCTCCAATATCCCAGGGGCTGAATCCAAAAAGCAGAGAGGACTGCAGCCTCTCTTCCAAGCAGTGCAGTTTCCAGGATGACGCTGTGCACACGAGAAGTACCAGCACAATGCCAACGCTGTGATGGGCTTCCCTGCAGAACAACTTCCAGTCTGCCTACTAACATTCTGCAGACTTGGTGCTGAATCCTATTATGGTCCAGCATCTGGAAAGCTACCCTTCGGCCTGGAGAGCCCGCATCTCCTAACTCAGCCAAAATCCTGAGCTGCATTCCTGCTGCAGAATCAAGCGGCCTACCAAACTGATGCCACGGTTTTAGGCTGGGCGAAGAGAGAGTGGCCAGCCTGGCTGAAGTGTGGTTTGAGCTTGGGCCTCTCCCACCCAAGTCCATCTCCCTCCCTCCAGCGCAGCCCCACCCACGGGGGGCAAAGCCTTCTTCAGCTCATGCAGATGGTGCCTATCCCCTGCAGGCACGGCATCTGACAGTGGGTTCAGCCCAGAGGGAGCTTTTGAGAAAGGGGCCAAGTTCCCCATTCTGGAAGCTCTTGCAGGAGGCTGTGCTTCCCACACCAGAGATTGACACAGACGTTACCTGGCAACAGGGAGGTGGAAGAAGGAACCTTAATGAGGCCTCTTAAAAACAAAACACAAACAAAACACAAACACCAAACTAATTGCAGTTAAAGATTTTATTGAACAAAAGAAACACGGTAGTCTGAATTCTCTGAGCAAAAGCAGCTTTCTGTCAAAGCTGCATTTTGTGCTAAATAACCGTAGTAACTGAGATTTTATACAGAGGTGTAAGAGACGAGTTCTCCCACCCACAAAAGGATATTTGGAGACAAGGGCTCGGGTAGGGGAAAGGAAGATTAACTATAATCTGAAGGGGACCATTCGATCAAAGTTTTAGTGGTTTAACAAGTAAGAAGTTTCTAGCCCTTGTCTACTTAAAATCCAGTGCAGGCATCCACCAGGTCGCAGCCCAACTGAACTGAATTCTCCTGAACGAAGAGGCTCCCAGAATGACTCGAGCTGAAGGGGGCGGGCAGGAAGGGGGAAAAGAAAGCTGAATCATTAAAAACCTCAGATACTTTTCAATTTTTATGTGGTGGATCAGGGAGAAAAGGTCTTAATAGGTTATTTAAAAAGCACCCTGGTTACAGATTCAGGGTCTGCCTATTGTTTCAAAACTGCCGGGTTTCTTCTGCCTGCCACATCCTCCGGAAAAGACTCCAGAGTCGAGTCAGTAAACAGGTCCCGCTCCCTGGAGCTAGCTGGGGCCAGAGAGCTTCTGATGCGTGCGTGCGCCGGCCGGCCGGCCTCCCTGTCGCCCTCCCGCCCTCCCTCCCACGCGAGGCAAGTGAGGAAACCAAGCCCCGCAGGTCCGAGGCGTCACGCACGAGATGCCCCACGTGCGGTGCTTCTCCCCGCAGCCTGGCTCGCTGCTGCACGGCACCCTCGCACCCAATACACGACACCGATGTACCTAATGTGAAGATTCGTTTGTTAAGACACCTTGTTTTCACCGTTCGTTATACATTTGGCTTCACGAGACCTTTTGCTCAGAACGTCCTCTCGTCCGCTCCATAAACAACCCGGACGACCAAGCAGCACCGAAAGTGCGGCGCTTGCCTTTGCCGCCCGCCCCACTCCCTGCCCTGTTCTTGTGCTGGCTGCTTCAGGGTCAGCCTTAATAGATACTACTGAAGACAAATAAGAGGAGGACCCCCGACGCAGCGCGGCGGCGTTGGACAATGATACGGTGAGTCTAGCAGGACGCGTCTCAAGGTGCGGAGAGGGGCGACTCCCTCGAAGGCGACCCCGCGTTGTCCTCCGGAGGGAATACTGTCAGTGTGCAGGCACGGATGCCCCCGAGGGATTCTGGGAGGTCAAAAACTTTGTGCCACTCATCCTTCTCTGGGTCGTACTTCTGGACTATTTCCACCATACAGCGGTTATTCCACGAATATCCTCCGACAACATAAATTTTATTTTCAAACACAGCCACCCCGACATCGCTCTGCCCGCGAAGCATTGCGGCGATTGGTGTCCACTGGTCGAGGGTTGGCGAGTAATATTCACAGCTCAGAACATCATCGTAATCACTGGTTCCTCTAAAATGATTCCCACCAATGACGTAAAGCTTGTCACCAACGGTGCACATGCAGTGAAGGCCCCGTACAGTGGTCATGGCAGCTTTCTGAGTCCATTTGTCCGTGTCAGGGTCAAAGCACATGAGCTCCTTCTGGAAAGTGTCATGCGTGATGCCTCCTGGTGGGAGAGAAACCGAACACCCAGCATAAAACAAACGCCAGCGAGGCCAAGAAGGGCACGACGAGACGTCGGGGAGAGCCGCCACAGCTGAAGCAACAAGGCGCTGCACGACACACTGCCCTAAGAGGCCTCCAAGCACAAAACTCAGTTCAGGCCGTCCCGCTTCATCAGTGAAGGACACCCAGCAGACGACCATTAATCAGATGATGCAGGTGCGCCATATTTATTTACAGGAAGATACGCCAGCCTGCCTAAACCTCTTTTCCTGTGTCTAATTTATGTACTCTCGCTGAAACTGATGACAGAAGTCATGTCATAAATTTTGCACTGCTTCATGGCACTGGGACTGATGGGGGACCAACAAGTCCATACTCTTGTGGCATGTTTGCTTCCCGAAGGCCCCTCCTTCCCCATAATCACTCATATCCAGGTGTATTTACACTACAAAATTAAGTTCTTTTCTTTTTCAAGGGTTGTGAAAATGTACTTCGGCAGAGCAGTTCAGATGTCTTCTCGCAGCCACAGAACTGCAATTCTCAGGCTCCATGCAGAGAAGCTGTGTGGCAACAGCACTTCTGAAGATGAAACAACTTAGGTGGCTGCATTTACTGCTCATACGCAAATGAAGCTAGCGTGTGAGGAGGGACGCCTCTTTCCCAAATGTTAGTGTCAAGAGGAGCTTGTGGGGGGAGAAAAATTAATGTCCTTCAAGTTTAGGGGAGGGCCCAAGGGAGAATTAATATGGGGAAGGGCTGAAATACATTTCCCATGCTCTGTTTTATGCGTGATCATTTTGCATCTCAGAGCACAGGACTGTGCCCAACCAAGCTGGTAAGCAATGCAGTTTCTCTCACTTCATTAACTTTTGGCAATGCATTGTGACCTGGCACTTGCCAAACACATTTTTTATTCCTAGGTGCATTTATCGTATTTAATTTTAGACCTCCAATTGTTCTGCATTTGGTTGCTGTGTTTGGTTTGCTGACTGTCTGCTTTTATTCTGATGAGTTTTGTTCTATTGTTTTATTGTATATTCTTAAAATTGCAATTAGCTTTGATTTTTGAAAAGGAGGCAATACAGGCATACCTCAGAGATATTGCAGGCTTGGTTCCAGGCTACCCCAATAAAGAGAATTTCGCAACAGAGCAAGTCACAGATTTTTGGTTACTCAATGCATATAAAAGTTATGTTTATACTATACTGTAGTCTATTAAGTGTGCAGTAGCATTATGTATGTCTCAAACAACCAATGCACATACCTTAATTTGAAAATACCTTATTGCTAAAAAATAATAACCACCATCTGAGCCTTCGATGAGTCATAATCTTTCTGCGGGAGGAGGGCCCTGTCTCGGTGTGGATGGCTGCTGACTGGGGTGGCGGATGGGACGGCTGGGGGAGGGGGTAGCCATTTCTCAAAACAACAGTGAAGTTTGCCGCATTGATTGACTCATCCTACCATGAAAGGTGTCTCTGCAGCAAGCAATGCTGCCTGACTTCCTTCAGGATCGAAATAAATCCCCCAAGACCCTGCTGCTGCTTTACCGACCAAGTTGATGGTGCCAACAGACTTGCTCAGCACAAGCCCTCAGGACTGAGGGCAGTGGCTATCCAATGCGCCTCCAGCAGAGGAGGCTGCCCTCCTGTGAGAGTCTGGGCCTGTGGCGCCTTTTGTGCTTCCGCGACATGAAGTTTGCCCCAGGGGAGGTGCTGCGGAATCGGCGGAGGACCTGGATTCCGCCCGAGCTGAATTCGCGGACACAGCCGACTGCTGGAGCCAGCAGCAACAGCCTGTGAACCGACTGTGCTGCCTTGTCCCGGGCCACGCGCGAGGCCGGACTGAGTCACGGCAGCTTTCGGGCCTCTCCCCACACCTGCCATGCAGCAGCTCTCACAGAGAGGCGCCGGGGCCCAGCCAAGGCCTTCCACTCCCAGCGCTTCTGCTCCCCTCCTGCACTAGGTCTTGCCCACCCATCGGACGGCGAGAGGCCGCACGCACGCACGCACGCACGCCTTCCCACAGGAGTCTGGCGCTGCGCTTGCAGAGCTAAGTTCCCACCCAGGGTGGCGCTTTCAGAACAAGGAGGCAGAAAAGCTCGTCTTGCATGCTCCGTCCATCTGCTGCCGCCCTCCCCGGAGAGGACAAGCGCTCGAGGACTTGTTTGCTTACTCTTTCAGGGTACCTATTGCTCTCGGCTACAGGACTGAAACTAGAGCGTTTTGATGAGAATCAGATAGAATGGAAACAAGCTGGCTCTGTAGCCCCGTCTCTCTTTCTGTCTCTTTCACATCCTACCCCTTTGATGGTGCACTATGATTTACATACTCTACTAAGACTTCAAAGTTCTCTGATTCTAGCCTAAGGATGCAGTATTTATCAGAGCATTCATTGAATTTTCTAGGCCTCCCTGAGGTATAACTCATCCCAGACAAAAGGAGCCCATTTTACAATAGGGACATCTATAGGATTGGAGGCAGCAAGGAAGTTACCTTTTTGATTCCCTACAAAATGCATCTCTGGAGGTTTTAAAAATAAAGCTGCCACAAAACAGCTCCTAATAGAGGGCATTTCAAAAGAAGCAGGTAACCAACAAGCTGGGATAAATGAATCTAAAAGGAATGTTGACGATTTCACAGCACATTCTGTTTGAACCTTTCTGGGGGAAATGATGGGAATCCCTGCTTGCAAAATGCGACAGGAGTCCACTTGGGAAGGTAGCAGTTGTGGCTTCCATGCTGTGAAAGTTCAGGGGTGTTGTGGGGGGGGGGATTCTCTCAGAAGGTGGCTCACCTGAAATGTACATAAGCCCCCCATACACGGTCCCAGCGTGGCCATAGTGGGGTTCATTCATTTTTGCCACGTAGCTCCACTCGTTCATCCTTGGGTTGTAGCATTCCACAGTAGCTGTTTGAAAACAAAAGCTGAAAAGGTAAGTAAGCGAGGCTATCGAGAACTTCACCATTTCTCTCCTCTCCTCCAAGCAAGTCACACTTTCTATTCAAGGGCAGGGGAAGCGGTTGCGTTTGCCTAGCATTCTGAACATTTGCATCACTCCAAAAGCACGAGTAGGTTTTCCTCACCCTGCAGTGCAAGGGAAGCCATATTTTTTATCTCTGCACTGAAGATCTGGGAAAAGAACGTTCATAAATCCGAAATGTTCACAATGCCACTGAGCAGTGTAGAAGCCGTAATTCCCAACTGCAGTCCATACTCATCATGAGAAATGATTACAGCAACCATTTTACTAGAAATACAAACTCTGGGTGGCGGGGAGAAGGCCTAATAACAAGCTTTAAATGAGTATGTTAGTCTTCCAGCAATACATGGCCAACCAGATAGCCCGCTTTGCTCTCAGCAATAAAGCCCAGTTTATCAGCAGCGGCGGTGGCGGCGATCAATTTGACCTGATAAGGGAAAGACCTTCCAGCCACCTGCCGAATAAGGCAGGTGCAGTTACTTAAACTACTGAACACAAAACTATTTTGCAACTTCTGGCATTCCTCTCAAAAGCCTTTGCTGCCTTTCAGAACCGCCATTAGCTGTGACGGACCCCCTCAAGCCTGTTCATTTCAGCCCGCTGATGTGCCAGTGGACATGCAGAAACAACCCTTTTGCTTCTGCTCCTAGTTAACAAAAGCACACGCAGACACAGTGCCTGGGTTCCTCTCCCATCTTCCTTGCAATTGCATCTGTTTGACAGGGCCAAAAACTAAAGATGTGAAAACAAAATCACACATCACGACACTGCAGTTTTCATATCCCATTAGCTGGGCTGCAATGTCTGAATGCATGGCGTAAGATCCCACATCAGCTGGACTGCACTGTAGAAAATACATAAAACCTCACATCCGGAAGAAAGGTTCTAGCCTAGCCCTCTTCCTAGGCACGTGTGCACCGACCGCAGGGAGCTGCCCTTCACCTTAAAAGGAGAGGGGTGCTTTTCAAACAGTCCCCAACCTGCATTTTAACATGGTGCTGTCTCAACAGGGCTGTGCCATGCCATTATTCTGAATATGTAGGCAGTTTTATTTTAAGGCCCTGCAGATACACAGACAGGTTCCCAAATCACAATTTTACAGTTCACTTCCACACCAGAACACAGCAGGCTCCCTGTTCTGGTCTGCTAGTCTACCATATTGACGAATTATCTTCTATGCTCGTGTACCATGGCTCTGCCCCTTCCAAGCTTCACTGCAGAGGAAAAAAGCCAACATATACCCCTCCAAGCTTGCAATGGGGCTTCAGACCTGAAATCTAGCTGCCAGTTTCAAGTGAGCCTGGGTCAACTTAAGTTGGCTTCTGGCATCTGCAGGACAAAACTACAGGCGGCACGACGGGAACTGCAGAGACAAAGACACACACATTCTGGGCCCTTCCATCAGCTACCGGGAGGCTGCGCCTGTGCTGCACTGCCCTGTGCATTCTAGGAGGTATGAAAAGGTAAACTGATAATGAAAAAATGAAAATGTACATTGCAGGGGAGATAAACCTGGTCCTCGCCATCACAGCAGACAACCCTGCTGCAATGCTTGCTTTCCTTTTTCCTCCCTGTGCATGCCCATCAGAGAATGAGCAGGGCACGACTTATCTTTTCACATCTGAACAGACCCTTAAAAGGCTGGTGCTTTACAGGTGTCAAACGGCAACTGCTTGCTATCCCAGGGACAATCATCTCATGTGCGCCTAGTTACCACTTGCACATGCCCAGGGCTAGTTGCCATGGTTAAAGCCTCCATGTCGGCTCCCACCTCCTTCTCCATGTTCCCAGGAGGTGACGTGTCAAGCCATTTATGTGCCTCAGGGAAGCGGCCCACAGTCCCGACATGAGGCGGCTTACCTTGAAAGGAAAGGCCTTTGACGGCCTAAGCCAATAGAGGGAAGGACTCCCCAGGAATAAATCCTGGAGGTACTAATGAAAGCCACACAGCAACTCAGTCAGAACTGTGGAAGGCAAGGACACAGCCCAGGAGAACCGGGCTCAAAATGCAGCTGAACCCCTAAAATAAGCCTTCTCAGCTTCTTTTCCCCACAAAGTTTTTACTTCTCTAGTAATAAGGGAGGCTTAACACCCCCCAGAACCATAAATCATCCCCTGAAGTACTGAAGCGTCTTTTAAAATGCTTTAACTTGAATTACTAGGCTTGCAGCTTCAGCATACACAAAATTATACTATGTTCTTATGAGATTCGCCATCCTTAACCAAGAACTACGTGCACCAGAAGATAATCTGTTCTGTTTTATCTTCATCTTAACACAAACAAGCAAACAAAATCAAGATTCCTTTGCACACTCTAAGCTGGACAAAAGAGCCACATCACCTTGTTTTCGACTCTCCCCTGCCTCACATATTTAATAGCCTTAAACAAAAGATCGATTTCACCCTTGAAAATGACAGAGAGCCTTCAGCATGTGCAGAATTTGATTGCCAAGGTTTTAATTGATGTGGGCAAGTTCCCTCACATTGCACCAGTTTTAACAGGTCTGCATAGCTTGCCTATTCACTTCTGTGCCGATGCTTTGAAGTCCTAGAAGGTTTGGGTCCTCACACTTGAAGAGAAATCTCTATCCATACCAGACTGCCCACACCGTAAAGCATTCTGCTCACATCTGGTTCTGAGTACCTTCCTTATTAGACAGACACGCGCTATGTAGGAAAGGACTTTGCACTGGTGCTGCCCTGCATTGGGAACATCCCCTCTCAAAAGGTATTTCTGATAATCAGATGTGAGGTTAAGATATCCTTACTCATCTGGCCATTTTACATCTATGTAACAGCTTCTGCATTATTTGTGGAGTTTCACTTGCTGTGTTTGATTATGTTGCTGTGATAATGATGTTGCTGTTTAATTACACACTGCCCTGAAATCCAGATTTGATAAAGGGTGACTGAATTGATTTTATTCATTAAACATCTTTATGATGCACTACTTATGAAGGATGCCAGAGCTAAAAAAAGGTCTGCAAATTTGAAAGCCTTTCCCTCTAAGGAGTTACACATGGCTCATTTTTACTTCAGTGGATCGACCGAGTCTTTCTTCACTGAAGATGGTTTAGTTAGTAATTTCTCCTCAATCAGATATATACACACATTGACTGGTATGCTAACTCTCTGCAATACAGAGGATATCACCAAAAGTGATTTGGAGGCTGAGGTTTTGGATATGTTGAGTGACCATTTTTTGGAAAAAAAAAACACCAGGAAAGGAAGATAACAAGTTTCCCCCAGCAATCTCATTCTCTTCTGGTATCACATTGAATCCATATGCAGAGGTAAAACTGCTGCTAAAGTCACTCTGGAATGTACATCTGAGGCTGTGTTTAACAGTCCTCCGGCAGCACAAAGATGTGCATCCCACCCTCATTAGCCCACACAAGTGAATGCTGGGTGCATCATACGGCATGATCTAGCTCTGCAGAAGCCCTTTCAATGCTACTTGCGTAAGAAGCCCATGGACCACCCACACCCTGCTACCACCCACAGGTGAGTAATCCACATCCCACTCTGAAAGGCAGAATTCTTTCAGGCAAACTTTGGCAGGGGTTAATCTTCCTAGCCTGAAACACCTGTTCTCCAACCAGCAGGCTGCCCAAAGGAAGCACCAACCCAAAGGCTAAGAAGGCTGCTGAACATCTGTTGTGGCAACAAGCTCCGATGGACCCAAAGCCACCTCACACGAGGCCAGACAGTTGCCCACCTAACCTGTACACTGCCTGATGGGCCAGTGCTCTCCAGGATCTCTGGTTGAGGTTTTCACAGAGCCAGCATCCTAACCCTTCTTTAAACGAGAAAGGCTGCCACACGCTGAACCTGGGACCTCCCAGGTGCAACACAGGTGCTTCGCCATAAAGCTGGCGTCCTTGCCAAAGGCCAGACGATCAAGAGTTTGGTCGCCTGCACCATCTCCAACATGGTATTTGTCACGAATGCCTTTTGTTGGTAACATCAGACAGTCGGGCCCAAGTTCACATTTGGAAAAAGTGAACGGACTTTGTAAAGTAAACTTCAGCTATTGGGCAATTGAGAAAAGCACTTGATCTGGAAACTGGTGTGGCTAGTGAATTACAGCGGCACCTTGGCTCATGAACACCTCAGTTCACAACCAAATCGGGTCGCAAACAAGTTTCACAAAAGCTTCGACTCAGGTCGCGAACTCCTCATCGGGCGGCAACCGCGATTACAGCCATCTCCCCACCCCCGAGTGGGGAGATGGCCGGCCACAATCGTGCTGGAGGCGGGTGGGTGGGGGGGAAGAGATGGCTGAGATCATGCCCATCTTTCCCGCATAAGCGCAACCGTAATCTTGGCCATCTCCAACCCCAGCACGATCATTCCTGTCTCTCCCCGCACTCCCCCAGCGCGCCCGTGTTCATACCCGTCTCTCCCCCACAGTGAGCTGGGATGACGGGCACGTGCAGGGATGGCGATCGTGGCTGTGTGTGTGGCGGGGGGGCGGGGAGATGGCCACACTCTGTGCGGGGGGGGGGGGGGATGGCCACGATCTTTGTTGTCCTTTGTCACTATGCTTCACATTTTTCTGATTTAAAAAATGGTTACAGAACGGATTAACCTTATTTACATTGAACCTTATGGGGAAATTTATCTTGGCTCATGACCAGAGTCCTGGAACAGATTAAATTTGTGAGCCAAGGTACCACTGTACCTGGGAACACCTGATGCTGCTGCCACCACATGACTTGACAAAGAAGCTGAGAGGGATCAGTTCTTTAATGCAGGGACCCCTGGAACCCTGTGTAGAAAGTTGGATTTTATTTTTTACAAAAGCAATGCTTTGTTTTAAAATGCAGCAACCATATAAACAAGTCAGGACATCAACATCCACCTTCCCACATGGTCTCCAGAGCAGTACCATGCACATTTAAAGGGCAGAGGGAAAGTTAAGCTGAGCTTGCCACCAAATGGCGCTCTCCGAGGGCTAAGGTTTGGTAGCCTGTTGGGTGAATATGAACATGATACAGGGGGCTTGCAGCACCTTCAAAATGCAAAGAAAAAAATGGTGGATTAAGGACCTGTTAATCTTTTCATGCACCCCAACATTACTGCTTTTACTGGGCAGCCCTTATCTCTTAATCGGAGTAAAATCGTGTGCCCTTAATTCACAGGGGCCACTAATTGCCACGCATGGAGGAGCTGAAGCACCCCTGCAATGCTGGGGTTAACAACGTCAAGTGAAAGGGAGGCACCTCTTCCCAGACAGACAAACTCTGGCATGTGCCATAGAGCACCAATGCTCGGTGCTCCTTTGCACATCTAGCATAATAAGCATGTGCAGACAGAAGTCGATTCTGTGCCGAGGAGCTCGGACCTGGGTGCCCGGCTCACGTCCGTTCTGAGGCAGCATCCCTTTCCGTGCACAGGAGAAGCTGGTGCTGCCCACCCACCCATGTCTCCCCTCCCTCAACACATGAAAAAGACCCCACACAGAGGGATGTGAGGGCATCTGCCTGCTTCACACCATCATCACTCTGCGGCCTCCTCCCTTTCTCTCTTTTTGAGGGGAAAGAATGGAAAGGGTTGGGCTGCTATGCCACAAAGCACCTGCCTCATGTGTGATGGTGCCTGAACCAGACCTTCTGTGTGGCACCCCTTCACGTTGTGTGGCCTTCTTGGGATTCCTCCAGAAAAGCGCTCCAGACATGCATGTCTGCTCCTCCCCAAACACCACTGCTGTTACTTAGTGGAGACATTCAGGCATAAAAAAGCCCTGACTGCAGCCACTTCCAATCCAATCCAAGGAAGGCAGGGCCAGGAGAGGTACTTCTCAGGGAATAATATTGCTTAGAATTCCTACCTATACTAGAGTTAAGTCACAGCAGAACTCAGGGGAATATTTTTTAGACACTTTTTTAAACCCCAGAAAGAGCAAAACCCCAAGGACACCCTATATTTTCCTAATGCAAGATTACAAAGTGTGCTTCTTCAGAAAGTTCTTGCTGTTGCAAGCCAAGGAGAGTCACAAAGGTCATCTGCTTGCTGTGCTTTCGCATCGAGAAAGCAGAACCAAACCCACTCCTCTCTCTGCTCCTAGCTATTTCTTTTATGGCAGAAAGAGAAGATTATGTTAATTCTTCGCCCCTTTTGCTGCAAATATCTATGAAGGTCACAATTAAAGTGAAAAATGACTTGCAATGCAATTAATGAAAAGGCAGAGGGTACTTCAGCCCCCAAATCATAAGCACAGCCAGTCAGCTACTGATTTTCATAAAAATGGATCAAATTGATTATGGAAATCTATGCAACTATTCAACAGCCCACAGAACGCTCAAGGTAACTGCTTAAAATGGGAACTGGAAAGAGCCAGAGCATATCAAGGAAAAAGAAATTAAGGAAGGTTCATCATCAGTAGAATGCCGCTGGTGAACATCACCTACAGAGTTCCAGTAACAGAACCACAGTTATGAGGCAGCAGATGCTCAAGGACCAGAGGCAGAATTTGGGTTCTGCATGATGCACAACGTACAGAAAACCCACAATTAGCAGGCAGACTATTTCACATCAACACAGCAGTCACCATCTTATTCATACAACAGGGAGGTGAACTTAAGTTAACACCAATATGCTAAGGTTAGGTAATTTGAAAACAAGCTCCAAGGATACTTATTCCAGCATTAAATGTTTTAAAGAAAACAGTATTAGCTGCATCTGCATATAATAGAATGGAATTTGTCCACCGGTCAGGGTCAGGGGACTATTTTGGTCCTTTGTTCGGTCCCAAGTAAGCACTTACCTAACTCACCAGCTGCATTTCGACCACCGACTGCATACAAATGTCCTTTGAGGGCACTTAGATGGAAGAAGGTTCGCTTCTCATTTAAAGATGCCACTTGCATCCACTTATTGTACCGAGGATCAAACCTGAAGACAGTGTCAACTGCCGTCTTTCCCTTCGTGTCGTAATTGCTCTGCCCACCAACGACGTAGAGGAAGTTCCCGATCACAGCTATGCCATGTTGGTAGCGGGGTGCATCCATGGGGGCCAGGGACCTCCACTCGTGGGCCTTTTCATCGTACATCCGCAGCTCCTTGCTCACAACCAGCTGCTGCCGGAGTACGCCGCCCAGAGTGACCAGGTGGGTATTATCTGAACGGATGGCTGTCCTTTCCGACTGCATCACAGGCTGCATGTAGGGCATCATCTGGTAGTTGCTGGCTTCCAAGAGCAAGTTGACACAGGTGTTGTCAGTCCTCATGAAATCCACTGTTTGGACATAGTTGATAAGATCCTGGGGGGTCATCAGAGGAAACCGGATGTTCTTCATGAGCTTGGCTGCACATTCCATCCGCAGTTCCTCGTACCGTAGCCAGCGACAGGCGGCCTTGAAGAGTTCTAGCTCCGTGCAGTGCTTAAGGCTATTACTTGAAAGGACAAAGGCAAGGCGCTCAAAGGGGAGTTTCACAAACTCACCAGTACTTAGTAATGCTGGGAAGTTCTTGAGGATGAAATTGTTCACGTATTTATCCACTTCGGTGAGGTTGTACGTATTGGCAATCCGCCCCACTTCAACACAGTTCTCTAACGAAACCTTATTTAAAAAAAAAGAGAAACAACAAATCACTTTAAGTTCTGGCTTGATGCTCATTGAGGCACATTACAGTAACACAAGACTAATGAGGGAAGAAACCAGCAAAATGAACACATCCTTAGGCTGAGATGTGTAAGAGCAAACTCACACAGGCATTCAAATCTCTCACATGAACAGTATACGAAAAGAGGCCTCCTATTGTGTCAAAGCATTAATCCCTTTAGCTCAGCACCCTTAACGCTGACTGGCAAAGTCTCCCCGGGGTTTCAGGCAGGGACTTTCACAGCCAAATTAACACAGCAGCAAGCCCCATGCAAAGAATGGATTGGGGTCACAGAGTTATAGCCCTTTGCTATAAAGAAGGTGTAATGGAATGAACACTGCAAGATTACTCTCCAAGGACATAGCCTAGATGCATGGCCTGGTACTTCAAATAGCTACCCTACGATCGGACTAAAGGTTTCTCTAAGACAGCATCTTGCTTCCAATGAGGGTCACTTAGGTACCCATGGGGAGTTTATGAGGCAGGGTAGAAGACAGTGGCCTTTTTATTTGCTGAATTCAGGGATCTGTGAATTCGGCTTAGCGGTGCATGCTTGCGCACAGGACTTTTCATGCACTGCTGTCAGTTTCACCTCCTGAAACATCAGCTTTGCCTAATCAGTGCAAGCTGAAGCGGGGGGGGGGGGGGAGGCTCGAGGAGTTAGCTGCAGCATTGCATAGGGGCCAGTATCCTTAATAGATAGTTCAATTGGGGTACCCTTGCCCTCAAACATGGGTGGGGCAGGCATGCAAGCTTCACTTATTGTCTAGAATAAGGATAGGTACTGTTTGGATGGCAAAGGAAAGCAGAGACTGCTCCAATTCAGTCCCCGTTAGCCTTCCTGTGATCAGGTCCACAGTCACCAGGAGGGCAAGGAACTCTTTGACTTAAAAGAAGAACAATAAAAAGTAAGATATTGCACCAATTGCACTGAACTCAGGCGACACGAGGAATTTTCTTCAGCAATTTCCACATTACACCACACGAATAGCTTTCTCACCCCCAGCTGACAGATTCATGCTAAATTACATTATTACGGCTCAGGCATGCAAAACAGAAGGTTGACAAGCACTTCCTTATCTTTTCAGCACTATTTGAATTATTTTATTAACTTGGCCAGCAGTGAGGCTTTGTGTTCTGACCAACTGCACATTCTTTCAAGGAAGTTGCTGAGCTTAACCCCCAGTCTTAGAACACGTTTACTTAGAAGTTTACAGTTTCTGGAAGATGGCCTTCCAAGCAACTGCTTAACTATGAGGCTCCATCATGTGCTCATTCTAGTCCCGGAGCAGGATTTCGCCATAAGCGTTAGGCGATCAGCGGCTCACGCTACATTCTATAACGTGCCTTTTGGCGTAACAGTTCTACAGGGCTGCGGTCCTACGCACGCTCGCCTCGCCAAAGGGGTCCCTTCCACACAGACACGCCTCGGAGGGTGTTGTTAGTACGGCCCTGGAACATGGGGCAAGAATCACAGCCGATACACAGACTCTCACACATTCCAGACCATTCAATGGGAAGCGCTGTAGGGCTGCAGGAGGCACAACAACTGTCATGCAGCCACAGTGGTGAACCCTGGGGGAAATTACACAGTGGAGCGGTGAACTTTCACCTTAAGGTTGCTTTGAGGCCATTTTTGAAGAATGGTAGAAGTGCTTCCACTTTTAACAGAGAAGTGATAGCTGGACGGGCAAGCAATTATTCCGAGAGGGACAGAGGGAGAGCTCCCGCCAAAATGAGTGGCCCTTATGGGAGGGGGAGCATGCTGTTCCAACCCAGGCTGCAGGGGTTGTTGGACAGTTAGGTACCCCTAAATAGCCCTCCAGCAGAGACTGTGGAGCGTTTAAGACAGCTCCTGTGCTCAGGCTTGGGCCACGGGCAAGCTGCAGCACCTGCTATGGGCCACTGAAGTATTCGGACTGGTGCCACCACACCCTGCCTCCCACCATCAGTTAAGCAGGCCACAAGGGCTGCAACGGTCATGTGAAACCAGTCACGTGGCATATTCACCCATTATGCCCACATTTGCCAGGGGCAGATTCTGTTTGTAAGGTAAAAAGCATGGAGGAAGAGAAAAGGGGGACAGAAGATGTGCTTGAAGTGACAGTGAGGCAGAATCTCCCAGCTGCCAAAGCTACCCTCTCAGTTTAATTACCGAATTGAGGGTCAAGTTTCCTTCATCTTTTCAGCACTTCCCTGAGCCTCCAAGCAACTCCAGAAAGGGGGGCTAGTAACTCCCCATAAACTTTCTTTTGGGGGCACCATTTTGGAGCTCAGATGACTACTATTCCTCTGATTCAATGGCAGTTCTTAAAAAACCTCACAGAGGTATTCACAAATGTCAAAACCAGAACATAAATGAAAAGTTCTGCATACGTTTAAGAGCCAGGAAACAAATGAGGGGGAGATTTCTGCAGCTGCAGTAATGGAAAAAATTAATGTAGGTGTGCAAATTGCTCTTCCATTTACTTCTCAGCCCTCAAAATGTATGCAAAATTCACCTCCATTTACTTCCCAGCCACTAAATCTGCATAGTCTTCCCAGACCCCTAAAATGCACTGAAAAGCAGGAAGACACTGAGAACTGTCAGTTCAAAGCTTCAAACTAGGAGTCACACTGGCATAAGGGAGAGCGTCCCCCCCGCCACTGACTGCCCCCTCCTCTTCTGCCACTTTTCCGCCTTTACCCCTGCTTTTCATTCAACTGACAGGGGACTGGCTGAGGGCAACTGCGCACAGATTTGCCTACATGCAGCCTTAGCAGCCACTTTCCATGTATGCCGCCTCCTTCATCTTCCTGCTTCCTCTGACCAAGCACAAGGGAACTGCTCAGGCAAGGCCTTGCAAATCACATCGCTGTAAATGCAGACGCGCAAAGGAGCCCCGGCCCACCTTAAACAAACAGCTGCACTTCTTTGGTCCTAAACCCTGGTAAGCCAGTAGCAGGTGCTCCAAAATGCCTCTCGGGTGTTGGTGAAGAGGACGGTCACCACAGAGGGATGGGCGAGAGCAGCAGGGGCTCAACCAGATGCCACGCCAACTTACTGTGGATCGAATATCCCCTAGAACAAGCCATGGGTTGTCAGGGCGGCTTACTGCTCCAAAATAAGCCGCCCTGTGAGAAGCAGCCCGGAACTGGATGACACAGCAGCCCACTGAGGGTCGTGTGAACAAAGTGAGGTTTTAACCTTTTTGCTAGTGAAGCCCCTGCTCTTCTCTGTGCCCCTTTCCCTCAGCATTCTGTGTGCAACACCGCACCTTCAGCTTGCCTAGTCTTTCTGCATCTCTCTCCGGCATGTGGTCGATTCGTTGCAACCGGCCTCCAGCCACGGGAATCTGCACTCTGTCCACTGCCTCATGCCATACTGGACATGAGCATGGACTGCTGCGTCCACAGATCTGCTCTGCCCCCCCCACCGCTCTCATTCATTGCCCACGTCTCCGGACCCCCTTCTCCGTTGCCTGCTTTATCTTCCTGCTCCCTTTTGTTTTCCTCTGTTTTCCTTCCGCCCCAACCCTTCATAGTGTTCTTCCTGTTAGCAGAGTCCAGGGACAACAGCATAGAAGGCTTTCATGGTTTCTGCACCAAGTCACACTGAGCATATTTGGCTGGCTGGTTAATGCACACTACGAAATTTAGTGCAAACTCCATCCCACAGAGAGGAGCAAAATGGGAGCGGTGGTGGCAAGGAGCGTCAGATAAAGCTACTGCGACTAAACTGAACAGGCAGTGAGAAACAGCAGCCACTGATGGTGGCAGCCCCAGATGGCATAGCTGAAGCCTGAAAATGGTGAGAAATAAATTGAGGCGGCGGTAACAGATGAAAAAGGAGTGGGTTTAGGAAATGCCAATGGTGAATAGGTTTGTAAGAGTAACTGACACAGAGATAATCCCATCACCTCATTGCTAAACGGAAGGATAAAATGTGTGGACCTTCCTTTGCCTTGCGACTGTCCCTTGGACCCTGGCATCCAGACATTCAGAATTCAGACATGACTTTCTTCAGAGGAGATGCCAAACTAACTTCGGAATCGAAATTCTACTTGTTCCATATAGTATTGGCTGAACGGGAAATTCAGAAACTTAAAACATAGGCTCAAGGATTACCTATCTCAAGCAGACAACTGTACAACTGCCTTTCTCTGTTCGGTGCCTTCCAGATGTGTTGGCCTGCAAATCCCGATTCTCAGCTGACAGCCTAACGCTAAGAATAATAGGAGCTGTGGCCAAACGTTTCTGGAGGGTGCCAAGTAGGGGAAGGCTGCTCTATGGCATGCAGCATGTAAATGCTCCACGGTTTTTTTTCCATACACGGCTCTTTGAATCTGTATTTTCTCCCTTGTTAATCTTAGAACGTGTCTTAAAAATCCATGACTGTCAGTCCTGAATACTTGCATGTTAAATCAATGTCGTGTCAGTTTTTCTGAGGGCATGATTTTTTGCAAGCCAGATGAAAAATGGCACAGACTTCCCTGGCTTTTTAAGCATGGCTCTGAGCCCTTCTGCCCCAAGCAAAACACACACATAGATCAGAGAAAATGGACCTTATGCAAGCACAAGATGCTCTCCCGCAAACGACAGAACAAGCAAAACCTGCCTCCTGCCTCCTGCTGCAGAGCCCGGCTGTTATATACTGACATTACCATTCTTAGTACATGAAGACAATTTACAAACTGGACCTTCTGTTTTCTCTCATTCAAGAACCTCCTCAAAAGTTGAAAACTCAGCCATTTGTTCGGAACATGAAGCTTGCTATGGAATACAGATCAGGAAGACCAAATGGCTGAACTCTTGGATGAAAAAGGGGAGAGGCAAGAGCACATTCACACGAAACGGGCATTAGGATGCTTCACACGTGTAGACACAGCCGTCTGTGCTGCAACAAATGACAGCAACATGTCAACGAAGCGTGACATCTGTAGGTCACACTTCTAGAATAGTCCCATTCACGCTATACAAATTTAAGATTATACCCCAGATGGTCATGTGTGAAGCGGTCCCCCACCCAAACCCTGTGCAGAGGAAACAGGTATTATGGGGTGGGGTGGGGGGGTCTTGTTCATGCAGTTCCTTTATATAGCACAGAAAGAAAGAGAGGAAGAGAGGCAGAATGTCCATACGAAGATTCCCTCAGCTTAAACATGCCTGGAAAATTATTTGGGGACCAGGATATGCACTGGAAATTCACTAATGCGCTTCTCAGATTGGACATTTGACCAGTCAAACTGACAGTCAAACACTTGACACAGCAGTGTGAAATACTGGTCCCATCATTTTCAATTAACCGTATATGAACAGGGAAGATGCTGGCTTTCCCTGATATGCTACAGTTTAAAATTTCACTCAAGGTATCACCTTGCTCTTTTTCCTTTTTAAGTTAAAACAGTAACTTTAAGTTTGTTTAACAGCTACTGTTTTCCCAGACCTGGATCCTGCCCTTCACAAGTGCCTCACGATGCAGGCAACCGTATTACATTCATGGGGTTCCTGCCACAAGCAAGGTGGAGCCACGCATGCTTGGAGTGTGTGCTTGCTTGGCGATGCCTCAGGGCCACTAGGAGAGGCTTTGCCTTCCTGCCGAGTTTGTCCCTGGCTGCAGCAGGCCTTGTGGACACAAGCAATCCTTCCTGTGCTCTTGCAAACTGAAGACCCAGCAGTGAGCTGAGGACCTGCCGTTCACATGGCAGCATTCCTGGAGTATCTGACGATAGCCAAATGGCCAGCAGTCGACTGACCACTGCATCCATCCTAAGCACACTCACCAAAAAGATCACACAACACATCAGCAGTCTGAGCTGGTCTCATCCAACTCTATTATCTAGGAAATAATTAGCTTGCAGAACTCCCTTCATGGCAATTCCAATAGTCACACCTGCTTCAGCTTTAAGAGGCGTTTAACAGGCTTGTACAAGGAATCATTCAGGCTGTCAACTCCCTGTGATTTAAGACAACGACAACAACAAAAAGACACAAACTGGACAAAAACCTAAGATGTCTTACCCCAGATATCAGAAACACCTTACAGAAGTCCAGCACAGGCAATATCTGTAAAAAGCTGGCAGCTTCTAGAGTATCCTGAAGGTTGTCCATGTTGAGAGAAAGTTTTGCAGTATAAATAAAATCAATGATCTTCTTCAAACCTATCTTGTTCACGCCATGGAGCTTAATGCACATTAAGTCTTGTTCTTTCATCCCACCTGAGAACAGAATTTAGATAAAATATGGTTAAAGCTGGAAAGAACTTGCCCTACACAATGCCTTGGCCCAGAGGAAGAAAGGATTCATACGCGAGCATGAGCGGAACCAGGCAAATAAGAGTGTCTGTGCATGCGCATGCATCCACGCTCACCTCGAAAGAGCTTTTCATGCTGAACGCGCATGGGGCGGGACGGTGTGCTTCATCCCCGTTAACCGTACCTGTGAACATGGCCTTGAAGTAATCACTAGCCGACGCCATCATCGCCCTATGAACAGGAAACACTTCATCACCATCGCCTGGCACTAGTGTCACATCACAAAGCAAACCTTCTATTCGGAGCTGGTCAAAACCCTACAAGAGAAAAGACTGCATGAACAGCTCCCCTCAGCTGCCAGAGCATGATCTATTTTGCTGCAAAATACTCAATGATCAATCAAGCAGCCACACACCATTTGCTAATTACAGGAATCTGAAGGAAAGGCCTTGGGTTCCTGATCTCCCAGAATCACCTCTTGCTAATTTTAACAATACCCATAATTGCTCAGAAGCTGTTCATTTACAGGAGCAGGTCTGTAAGTTGAACTGAAGGGGCTGGAAGATTCCACTTCCTCCTCTAACCACAGGCAAAGGATTGGAGCTACTATGCAACACAGAAATACTTATCAGAGCGAAAGCTCCACTTCTCCATACAATTAGGAAGATCTGCTTTGCTCTTTCAACTAGCTGGAAGTTATCTTAGGTAAGAAGAGGCTGGGTTTCGCTTTTGCTGCAGGTCCACAACCTACCCCAAATAGTGATAGCTTTCCTACCATTTAAAAATGACCCTGGAAAGATGGGGAAAAAACAATTCTTCCCTATATTCTACTAACAATTAAGAATCTCCCATACAGGAGATTAAGGATATGAAACACTAAGAAACACCGAAAACCTGGGACAAGATTTCCTCAACTGTAGGGAACCTCCCTAAATTCACCATCATCTTCTATACCATTGGTGGCTACCTTGCAGCCTTCCAAATATTTTGCCTACAATTCCCATTATCCCTCACCACCAGCTATGCTGACAAAGGTGATGGAAGCTGTAGACTAAGCCATCTGGAGGACCACAAGACTTTTGTTCTATACAAACCCCAAACCGGAATATATCATTATATGGCCACCCAAGTCATGCAATCTGGATTCACAATTTGAAGTTATTCAGTGCTGCCAACCAATAATCAAAACTCGAGGGTCTGGTTATAATCCATTACTGCACATTGAAACATTCATGATAAAAACTGGAATATGAAAAGTCGATTATTATACTTTTAGGTACATTCTGTTGATGTACATGTGACCCATTTACAGTAGCCCCTTTTAAAATCAAGAGTGACCTAAATAGCAATGAAGACCATAAAAACTCAGGTGGTGAAACAGATGAGCCGGGAAACAGATACAGAATGGAAAAGCAATGGAATCAACTGAATAAGACACGGCCACAAGTTTTCAAAACTGGGCGGGCCTCACAAGTATCAGCTAAATTCATCTACTACCTGTGTTAATCTGAGGATGGACAAGAGACAGTTCCAAGTGTTAAAGAGTCAAGCTACGAAAAGGAAATCCTCAGTTTAAATCTTATCTCTGCCACAAATATACTAGATGGATTTAGGCAAGCCAGTCTCCCTTCGCCTCAGCATGCCCTTCCTCAGCACTGAGCAAGTATAATACTAATGCTCCCAGCAGGCTGCTTTAAATATTACTGGGGCAACTGACTGGCTTCACACAACATGGGAACCCATCCTGGGTGGCGGGCCACGGTGGGCTGCTGCATCAGGCAAACCAGAACCACCTTCCGCAGGATGGCCTGCCTGGAGGCACCAAGTCACCCTGGCAAGCCTGGCTTGTGGGGTGGCTGACGCCACAATGTGTTGCCACGTTGTCCAAACCTTGGACACGGACCCCACTGCAGGCCACAGGCAGCGATGCACGAGCAGCCCAGCAAGAGCAGTGGAGATGCTTTGCCATCCTTGCCTGTGCCACCTCCAGCAGCCTCCCTGCTTCCAAGCGGCACTCCGTAGCAACTGTCACTGGCAACGCTTTTCACGGGAGGGGGCACGGAGAGAAATGAGATACTTGTCCTTGTTTTTAACAAAAACTGATCTTTAGGGGGTGCACACTTACGGCTGCCTGAAAAGTGCTGGTAAGCATCCGCTCTCAAATGTGGCAGGAGAAGAATTCTCTTTACTGTGCACATTTGTGCCGACCAAAAAAATCATCATCATCTCTACTGCCCATAGCCGAAGCTCTCTGGGTGCTTCAGGACATTTTAAGTCACCCATCCAGATTTCAACCAGGCCCAGGGCTGCTTAGCTTCCAAGGTTAGGCAGCATCAGGCACTTCAGGCTATATGGAAGCTAAATTTAGAGGAGGAACGAGCCAATGACAATCACTGCAAAGAGGCACTGGTGGAGTGGCTGTCTCAGGTGGCAGCATCGGGCTCTGCAGGGCGACAAGGAAGGCAAATAAAGACATAGTTGTCGTCAGAGAAGAGAGGGGGAGACACAAGGAGCGCTGGCAAGCAGGACTCTGGAATACTGGCTGGAGGACATGGGGGAAGGAGAGGGAGAACCTGTGGAGAGCTGGACGGTTGGTCGTGTGTGTGAACACCCACGTTGCGTATGAAACTCAGAAGCAGCATGTACCCTAACCCTATTTTCCCTTTCCCATCACAAGCTTTCCTCTGCCACCTCCTTTCATGCTCCAGCCCTCATCAGCAATTCCTCCTCATAGGCCTTGCTGTGAGAAAGTAAAAGAGCCAAGAAAATGGGAATGTCATTCAGCTCTAAGCTAGTGCACACACACACTCAGGCACTAAGGGATTCTCTCCTCTTTCAGGCCGTCTGGGAGTCCACAAAAGCTTCTGACCTTCCACGCAATATTGCAGTTCTAATACAAGAAACCAGTGGAGCACAAACTGCAAGCTGAATAGGAGTGAGTTCCCGGAATACAGAGATCACGGAAATTACAGCATCAACTCTACTCCTTCACACCAGCAGTGGGGAACAAGGCAACATATACAGGGTGTTGGACTCGGCCTCATTTCACAGCAACTTCAAATGCAAGTCACAGACCAGCGCACTACCCAGTAGTGGCAGCAGATGGTTACTATAAGCACGCCCACAGGATGTCTCTGGACTCCAGCACTGTGCACTAGCAGATAATGAAATTGAATTGCCTGCTGAAACACGCTCTAAGCTAAGAGAACAAAGAGGCAGGAAAAGCAAAATATTAACACCGAAAGACAGTTTTGCCTGGCAAATTTCCTTGAAGGCATTCAAATGCGATCCTTTGGCAAATGGCTCTCTGCTTGCACAATGTCCAACTTGTAATGCAGTCCTCTTCAATTACTCAGAAAGGCTGGGTTTCTTGAGACCATTGCCAATATGATCAGAATGTTTAATTGGCAAAAAGAAGGGAGGGGAGATGGGGGAAGGAACTGCAGAAGTTAGCAAATGTTCCTACTTGTTCTCCTCCTTTCAAGTAACTCAGATTCCTGAAATGGAACGGCATTGCTAAAACAATCCATTTGACACGGAGACAATTGCACCGAGAAATGCCCCCTGAAAAGAGTGGGAGTCCCAAAAAGAAGATGCAGCCAGCTCAGTTCAAGGTGTTACCATACCTGTAGTACCACAGAACTGTGAGTGTTGCTGGTGAAGAACCTTGTAGTCCCTGCCTTTGACGACTGCAGATGGGCCGACACACCCATATCGCTGCTCCCAAGGGACACTTTCATGTGAGGGTCCTCCTCTTCAACTAGGGATCTGAAAGGCAGAGCAGAAGAAAGCAACTTTACACCGAATGCTGCCTTCCCCCTGCAGGTGAGCAACAAGCACTGCTGAAGGTTCAATTCTGGGCTCCAACACAGACTAGTGAGTAGATCTACTGTGAGAGGCTAAGCAGGTTTCTTCAAGCTTAAAATGTGACAAGGCAATTTTTAGTTTTCATTTCAGACTTTGTTGCAAAAAGCTAACAACAACAGTTGTACTCACTCTTGCTGTAATTAGCCTAATCTGTAAAAATATCTCACTATTATTATTTTTTATTATTATTATCTGGCTGTTGGGACAAAAACCCACGGAGGTTTTGACAATAAGTACCAGCACCATTTCTGTGGAAGGGTTTTGTGCACGGCAGTCTAAATGTGTATCATTCCATTCATGCTCAGGTACCTGTACCAGTGTTGCTCAGAATAATTTTAGGCCAGTCACTGACTCACAACCTAACATACCTCTAGGGATTGTTTGTGAGGATAAAACTGAGACAGGGAAGATTACACAAGTTACCTTGGATTATGCGTGGAAAAAGGCGGGACATGAATGCAACAAATACATACTCTTCATAACATGTCAGAAACTTAACTACTAGTCTCACTGAGAAATATCGAGGTTGTTAACATGCAGGGGAAACATTGGCCTCAAAATCAGTTTCAGAAATTACTTCAACAGCATTACTGTCCTCCAAAATGAATTTGACTTAAAAACCCCAAATAGTTTTTGTACCTGCTTTGAGAAACCCTAATTTTTCAAGAGTTTTTGTGCACATGGGTTTGAAGTGGACATTTCCGTGCTTTGAATCAGGTTCTCCACATCTATTAAAAGCAATTTCTGAAACCTTAGAATTTTTTGGAAATTATTAAAAACATGGACAGTTTAGAGAGGGATCAACCATAAGAAATTCTGAACAAGTAACTCAGACCACACAGTGAACACAGGTTTGAAGCATGGGGTGAAATACAAGGCACACAAAGCACAGAAATGTCTAATGCGCTTAGCAAGTCTCCATTGAAAATGTGACCACCCAATTTTGTGTACGTGGAAACACGCACAAAGTGGTGCTATCTGAGCACAGTGTGCACCCATGCATCGCAATTCGTCCGTCAGAAGTAACCTGAAAAACATGCACTGAACCCTAATCCTTGGATCTGCTTCCCTCACTTTAATCACGTTAGGAAATAACTGTTAGAAAAGGTTTATCTTTAAGAAGACCGAGAAAGCACGAGTTTTGCATTAGAAAGATCTGTATGAGAAGTTTTTCTCCAAGTCTGAAGCACCAAAGGTGCATAAGGTGTTCATCAAGCTTGGAGGCCACCCCACAGTGGACTTCCATATTGGCAAGCAATACAGGTACTCCAACAGAAGATGCCTGTGGGAAAAGAGGGCAAAATAGCCACATCACTCGGCAAAACACGTTTAAGCAAGGGCAACAGGCAAGCAGCAGTCTCCCATTCAAAACATAATTTCTTGCCACAGGGTTTCCTGTTCCACTGGAGGAACTTGAAGGAGCCTGTGGAAACTCAGGTCTTTTAGGCAATGCTCTAGAGAAATCTCAGCTAGTGAGAAGAATTTTGCAATGTTAGCAGCTGCACTAAAAGATCATACACCTGACTGAAATGAAACTTCAACAACTCTTTCCTGTCTGGTTGCAATAGTTTCCACTACACAATTGCCGACAGCAGAAAAATAGGGGCAGCGATAGCATGGAAAAGAATAGCTAGGAAGACACACGATGCTCCGGACAGAAACTCACTTGCCAAGTGTGGCAGCCTTTAGATGTTCCTCCAAGCATGGAAGTTCCATACATGTGGAAGCTTAGATCAATGAAGGTAAATGACTTCACTCAGCTAAGCCAGGCTTGAAGTACCAGAATCTCCTCCAAATGCGCAAGCTGTGACCGAAGCGCAATATGTGTGAGGCACAGAACAGGACCCGAGTGTGATGGGGAGCCCCCTTCTTCTCTCCTTTTATTATATTATTTAGAAACGACAACTCTCAAACAAAATCTTGCCTTTCAGGATGTACATTAACCATAAGCTTGCAGCCAAGTTATCACCAAAATGTTCTGCCAAGTGCAAGATGTACTTGGAGGTTTTAAAGAAATATTTAAAAAATTACATTGCACAATGCATTTAATACCAGCACCGGGACTCAGACGGTCATCAAGTACTTCAAATCACATCTGAACAACTGCAGATCCCAAACATTTTATTTCAGCCGTCCGCAACAGCTCTCAGATTAGGCCAAGTTTACATCCAAAAAGAATTCTAATGAATCCACAGAAAGGATGGGCAATTTAGACAGTCACCAAAGGGATTTTATTTGTACTCATTCATGCTGGCATGCCAAGCAGTACAATTAATTAGATAATAATGAATGTAAATATATTGATTAGTGTTTCCTAGTGAGCAGGTTATATCACTACCAGGAATTCTAGAGAAGAGCAGTTAATTCACTTTCTAATTAATTCCATTGCTCTGATCAATAAATGTCATTACATTATTTTTAAAGGCAGCCAGTCAGATTTTTAATCAGCATAAAAGTATGTATAAGGTAAGGTTTCTACAATAATAAATAAGACCCTAGTTGTTTATAACAGTTCAAAACAGGTAAAGTTTTTAGCAAAACAATTTAGTAAACTGAGCAAAATACACTGAGCAATTTAGTAAACTGAGCAAAATACACTGAGCAAAATACACTGAACCTAAAATTTGGCTAGGGTAAGTGGTGGAGGGGAAAGGACGGACCACACACATGAAGAAACCCGGTTTTTTAAACTACAGAAAAAGCACAGTTTTAAAAAATAGGTTTAACCTTCCCCACCCTGCACAAACTACTTTTGGAAATCCACTTATTTCAGAACCCATTTATCGCATATGTGAAAGACAAATAACAAGAGAATTAAGTCCAAACCCCCTTTGGCCATATGGAAGTTTGGACTTGATTTTCTTTCTAAGTCATTGGGCAATCACATCATTTCAGCAACTTGGGTTCTAATTCACCCTGTCAGATTTTTTTTCAAGTAAAGCTTTGGCTGTTGACCCTTCTCTGTTCTATCCTTATACAACCCTGAAGAGCTGGAATCATTGTTAGGTACTCCTTGAACATTGACAATAACCAAGGCAGACTCAAGCCCTGTTTACAGCATCATGGAGAAACAAAAAAGAAGAGTCCTTTTTATTCAAACTATATATTATTTCAAAATCTGCTTTCTTGACTTGGGGATATGACAACAAGTCCTGAAAGCTGTGCAAGCCTGCATTTTTTTGGTGATCTGTGCCTTAGAGGCAAATTAGGCAAGCTGTCTTGCAGGACACCAAAATTAAACAGTCACATAAACATTTTGGGGAAAGAAAAGGAAACTTTGGAGCAGGCAGTGGAGTCAACTGATCAGCTGGGCTGTTACGAAAAATCAATGAAGCCATTAGGTCTGTAGTTGTTCAGCTGAACCAAGCTGGTCAGTTTAGTAGTTCATTACACCAACCGTGCTATTATTCTGCCAGGAAAACTTCACCAGTATTTAAGGAAACAAATTTCTTAGGTCCCCAAGAAGTCCAAACTCTGCAACTTAGACAAATTAAACACAAGGACATACTATTTGCTTAATTGTACGTAAGTTGTATATAACGTATTATGTTTCAGGTGCTTTCACAGTTTACAAGTTTTACACCTGGGTAGGGTTCTTCAACAGCCTACCCAGGAAGCAAGGAAAGGGGGCATAAGCACGCTACATATTTCTATAGCTTAGAAAATAAACCAGGAAACAGCCTGTTAATTCGTGCCCACGTATTACTAAAACAACTTCTTCAAAATCATCTGACTGTAAGCCACTGTAATAAGCAAAGTCATCAGTCAGCATTAATTGCTGGAACACCCCACTTGACATCATGAAAATTAATGGAAGCGGTGCTGCTTGGATTCAGTAGTTTTAATCTCATTACGTTACAGGTGCTCACACTCGGTAAGCAGCACTTTATGTGCAGAAGTGAAACTTTTGCTCTTTAACACCCACTAAACATGTGCAGCAAATATCCTTTCCACTATACTATGTGGAGACTGGAAAACTTCAAGTGCTGATTTTCTAATGAACCACAACACTTATTCTAGTAAAAGCACACAAAGGGGAGCCTAGCTTCAAAAAATTTTTCAATTTTTGAATCAAAATCAACCTGAAAGCCAAAGATCACACGCAGTAGTTCCTACAGGAGTTGAGTTTGCCTTCCCTAGTGCAGCTAATACAGAACGTGGCAGCCAGATTAACAGGACCAGTCTGGATGCCAATATGCTTGCAAGACCAATTCAAGGTGGGGGTTTGAACCTATAAAGTCCCACACAGCTTGGGACCACACTACCCAATGGACTGCCTCTCCTGGCAGCTATCTACCCAGGCAAAACCATCAGGATCTGGGGTCCGCCTGCAACTGCCACCTCCAAGGGAGGCCTGATCCGTGGCAATAAGGAAAAGGGTCTTTTCCGTGATGATGGCCCACTCAGGGAGCTCCCTGCTGAGGCCGGCCTCAAGCCAACCTTGCTACCTTTTCAGTGCAAAGGTAAGACTAATACCACAGGGCATTTAATAAGCTTACTGGGGCTTTGTTACTTGCTTAAAACAGGACAAGTTTTACCTTTTCACACTACCGTAAATTTTATGTGTGTTTTAAATCTAGTTTAAATGTTTGTATGTTAATCTTTTGATGCTGTTTAATGTGCTTTGTGTTTTTATGTGTTGCTGTAAACCACTCACAAAGCTTTAACATTTGGATGGCATAGAAATTAAACAAGCGATGCTAATAAGAAGTGCAGGCTGACTTATTCGTTCAACATGTCTGATGCTCACTGGTCAGTCACCATGTTAAACGTCCCTCTGTTGGCAGGCTGTAGCCTGGACAGGGTTGATTTTTTGTGTGGGGGTCAGAACGTATTACAGACATTAGGTATATCCCTCAGCACTGAGTTCAAGGTTGCCAGATACAGTTCTTCCTTCTTGCAAACTGCCTGACTGGTTGCCTACAGCCTGGAAGAATAACCTCTAGGTGACCAAATCTTTACAACAGTTGGATCCTTCCATTTCCACCAGAAGTGAGTAGACGTATGAGTAGCCTGGAAAATGATTTTGCTGGGTTCTTTTGCAAGGCTGCTTCTCTAACCCATCAACTCTGCCTACAGATAAAGCTGGCATGCCAACTTCCTGAAGCACACAAGAACATCTTCCTGCAACTCAAGTACAGCATCAAAATTTGCAACACACTGGCTGGTACACTGTAAATATTTGTTTGACCCTCCAACTTGCGGCATCAGCAAACTGAAAGTTGCTTAATTAAGACTAAAAGGCTGATTTTATTTCTAGCTTCACTCTGCCAAGGCAGGCTGAGGCACTCCAGGGGAAAGACACACGTACATGTGTGCATAATTATCCCTTCCAAAAGAAAGTAAGTTTTTAACAAGAAAAAACTCTGAACAGGAGAGAAATTGTGATATGACTGTACTGGTGATTATAAGAAATAATACAGCGGCATCGTTTAAATGACTGACAAAAGTCAAGGCTTCTTGTGAGTGCTTTGATAAGACACGCAGGAGACTGAAAAGATTACATGGGAGAAAAATTCGTATCGGCATTTCCTAAACTACTTTCTTAATTGGGCATTTGCTGTGCTTCTCTCCCTGCAAAATGAGGATGACTCACAGTCAGTCCCTGCTAGGAAATACAGCTCCTGCTAAACCTAAGAGCAAACTCTGTTCCTTTAACCTTGCCACAGGTTAAGGACAGCTGTTTGGCTAGCCAACATACCCTCTTCTCATTCCTTCCTGGGGTCACAACCCCTCCACCACCAGAAGGCCCATGTTCCGTGAATCAAAACTGGAAAGCTTCAACTATCCCAGCAGCAATGCTCCTATGGCCAAGGGAAAACAATCCAACCCAAAGAGAGGGAAGAAAACACTCGAGGGTATCACAAAGCTGCAAATCCAGTTAGCAGGCATGAAGACAGAAGTACTTCGGCACAGCAATCATATGGTGCTGTACACTAGAACACCCTTTCCCAATGTGATATTCTCCAGATGTAATGACCATGGCAGCTGAGCTGATGGGTGCTGTAATCCAACACATCTGGAGGAAAGGCTCCGGGTTGGGAAAGGCTGCACCAATTATGTCGTATGGTCAATCACCTTATGCACAAGCAGACATACCTTATTAGTTCCCAGAGTCTTGAAGAGAGCAGCTAGAGAACTGATTTGATTAAGGCATGTAAATGGTAGTCTTTGTCCTCAAACAAAGTCGGACTCACACGACGCAATATAGATCAAGTGGCTAGCTGTGCACTAGACCACCAGGAAGCAGGCAGAAAATGTGTGCATGAGCACTCCAGATGCAAGAATATGGAGGACAAAAAGAGGAGCAGAACTGACGAGAATGACCTTTAATGTGGCCTCTCTGCTATGGTACAGTCCTCTTCTGCGATTACAGCCCAGCACCCACAGTCATGTGCCAGAGTGGACTCTTAGATGGTGATATTTTAAGGAATTTTATTATATCCAGCAGTATATACAAGTATCACAAAGACAGAATCCAATCAACCCTTTTGCACGTTTCACGCAACTCCAGGACATGCCCATCTGCTATTACATCTCAGTCATAAACACACAATAACAGATGTGCGAACAACACCCTTGCGTGCCTTCCCATGCCTCTGATGCCTGCATCTCGCTCTAGAAAGCTGTTTCGTGAAGCAAATCCACTTGTTGTGTGTACATCCGCCATCACTGCTTCTGTGAAACCCCCAAAGGAACTATGGCTTGCTTTCAGTGAAGAGCTACCAGCATATTTATGCATTCAACCTTTCCACACGAAGAATGATCAAACATCTTTTAAAAGGCAGCAAGAATTAATCTAAAAACAATCTCAAAGATAGAGATGAAACTCGGTTCACAGATAGAAAAAGATGGAGTCAAGAGATGCATGAAGAGCATTTCAGCTGAGCAGAAAACCTTGCTAAAAAAGGGAATGCCTTCACAAGATCGGGCAGGCCACCAGAAAGGAGACAAGTCAAATCTTCCTAAGAAGCCCCATAGATTAAGGTGCAGTCAATGAAACGGCGTCCCACCTTGCATTCCTACCAAACATATCTCAACCATGGATGTGGAATAAAGAGCACAGTCCATTCCATTCATTTTGTTATTTTACCCTACTTTTCAGTTTATAAACAAAGCCGCTTAGGCCAGAACCCTGCAGACTCAGAAGGTCACAATGATCTGATGCAGCGGAGCCACTTTTGCTAGACTGCCATTTTTGTCTCCTCCCCTCCCACTTCTGAGCAAGGCTGGTTTCTCCGTTGTGGAGCGATAGTGCTATTCTCCCCATGCTGGCTGCAAAGGGACAGAGGAAGGGATCACAGCTCTGAGCCTTATGTTCAAGTTGAAGTGCAGCTTCTGACCTCAAACCCAGGAATCCAAAAATTCTAAGGCCCCTAAGACAGTGTCTTGGGGTCACAAGATCACTCACTCACAAGAGAGAAAAACAACACAACAAAACATAAGCAATCATCACAAAGACCATAGACAAACCTAAGGACAGGAGTGGATGAAGGCCAAATATTCTCCATTTAACCTGCCCTACAGAACTTACCAATTGAATAAGATCATGACAGAGAAAATGGTTCAAAATAAAGACCCCTAAACCGAACTGCAAGAAAAATGCTGGGCCAGGGGGAGGGTGCCTCCTATTTGCATCTTACACAAAACTGTGTTGTGGTCATAGACATGCTGACTAGCAAGCATCAAAGAACAGAAATGAAAATTAAGAATACACTGCGCAACTCCACGCCAAAATTTGCATTTACTGGAAAGAAAATGCTACTCTTAGCTTGAAGAAATCATTATCTTGCCTATGTGACAACTGTCTCTGACATAGCGCAGCACGGCAGAAGGTTGCAGGAAAGCACTGCTAAAGCAAAAGCAGCATTTGCCTGCAGGAGCCTGTCCAAAATGCAAGGCAGAGCGATGTTCTGAGAGGAAAGGCCCCTTGACAGTCTCTTTGGCTGAGCCCACGAGCAGCAGGAATGTCTTAAAATGCTCTCAGCTCCACCTTCTGGCCAACTGCCTCAGTGGTACTGGGAGCACAGCACCTGGATCTGGATGCTGGGATCTTCAGGCACGTGACTTTCAGACCTCTGTCATCGCCCCGAGGTAATAAAGCTACAGTGGCAGAGAACAGTCCATTGTTAATGGTTTGAGGCCCATATACCTGCTTAGAGCCTCCAACATGCAGAAAAAGAAACCGAGAAAGCTCCAAGACCATACCTGGGAGAGGCTGCCTGCTCCTGAAAGGAGTGTTGTCCTTTTCCAGAAGCCCAAACAGGACATGTTAACATTTCTTCGTACCTTCACAGATATTTGGCACTTGCTTGAATTCTAGAAAAACTGGCACATATCCTAACTCCTTGGCTGACTCCTGGACAACCCCCCCACCCCCTGGTCTGTTTGATACAGAACCTTGCTCCGTATTCGGTGCTTGCCATCGTAAGACGGCTACATCACCTGTCCACCCAATTGCTTCTTCCATTTCCCTGGCTGCCAATCTAACCGCTTTCATCTGTGGCAGGAACTAGAGGTCTGTGAGAGAAGTCCAAGGGAGTTCTGGTAACTGTCTCTGAAAGGACGTTTTTACCAGCCCTCCACTCTGGTTGTCGTAGAGGAGGGCAAAGGATTTTCACCTGCTAGTGCTCCTGCAGTACCCCTGCTAGTGTTCCTTCAATGGATTTGCAGGAAAGCCATCTCTTCTGCTTGAGGGAGAGATCAGGCTTGTTCCAGAGGGTCCTTTTTAAATGCTTCTACAAGACCTGTGTCCCTGCACTTCAAATGAATCCACCACGGAAGCAGCTACAACAAGAGAGAAGCTTGCTTAGCAATCATAGGAATTCCTACTGATCTTTGTAAGCTACCCTGGGAGCTTTTTAGCTAACTAGTGAAAGCAAGCAAGCATTCTTTCAATAATTCAAATTTATTTCTCCTTGAGAATCTAGTTTTGGCTCACTGAGCTTGAACAACAAAAACAGGCTGTAGTATATTAACACTACAGCAGACACCTTGACGCCCTGGTGCAGAAGGGGTCAAGGAGCTGCATCACTCCCACGGGGACAGTCCGGTTCCAGCCACTGCAGCACAGTGTACTCCCGGAGGAGAGAGAAGTGCTGCATGGACAAGGATGGGCAGAGCAACGGCAGCACCTGCCCTGGAAGGACATCTAGCTGGCCGATTCCGCTTTGCCCATGCCATTTAAACTTCAGGAGACAAAGCACGCGGCCCGGGCTTGCCACCCCTTCATCTGTCTGCCCCAAATCTGAACTGAGTTCTTCTCAAGAAAACACTTACTTGAGGTCCCACAAGTCCCACTGTAACCATTATTTGTGGCAGTCAGACCACCCGCACAGGTGCACTCGGAGTGCCTGGAAAAGATGCATGGCCTTCCTTCACTTGCAGAGAGCATGCATATAATACAACCCGAGGCGCTTCCCAAAAAGGGCTCCAGAGAACGGGGAGACTGGGCACTCGCCCAGGCCACTGAACATTCCTATCGCCAGGGGAAACAAAGGGAAGAAACGGCTTGCCGCTTCCTCCGGCACATGAGCCCATCTCAACAGGGCTTCTGAGTAGGAAAGAAGAGCCAGCCTAGATACATGCGAATTCACACAGGATGATCTCTGCTGAAGCCGTCTTCTCTCTGGACATATCCTTCAATTCACCTGATCAGCACAAGTTCTGAACAGCAACAAACTCTTTCTCTTCCCATGAGAGTTAGAACTCGGGTAGCAGGGGGACTGAAGCCTCTTGACCGCTGCAGCACACCAACACATTTCATGTGAACAAATGTGTCCTTCTGGGATACTAATCACATGCAGATGGTTAGGGAGAATTCTCAGTCTTGGTAATTTCAGCATAGCTGAAATTAAGTCTTTCCACAAAGGAATTGACTAGGATGCAAACCTAGAGATGTCTTCTTGGCCTTAATGATCAACAGCAGTCCTTTGCCCCTTCACCACAAGGCACACTGGGAAGGTAAACTAGGGGCACACTTATCTTGATTAGGCAAATTGCATGTCTTACCCAGAATACTGTTGTTAGGAAAGCTGCATCAAAACAGGGGCTCTCACTCCTTGTTTTCTTACTTCTAAAATAACATTAAAAACCAGCAGGTATGTAACAAGGAATAGAATTAATCAGAGCACAGGTGCTTTAAGTACACATCTGAAAGCATCTGCACTGAATCACACAGCATAGCTATTTCATACCCATAATGGGGAAAGTGCTTCTACATACTCCTAACACACCACGCCAGATCACAGTCTTTACTCTGGGATACCAAAAGAGTAATAAATGTGAGGTGTTCAGAACATATTCAACAACAGCAGCAAATAAATGACTGGGTTTCAGCCCTGCTATTGCATCAATCCTTGGGGAAAAAAAACAATTTTTACCATTCTTGAATGGTTCTTTCAATTCATTACTCAACCCTGAATTATACCCCACTATAATCCAAGGGCTCAGTGTGGGTAGCACCTGTTTCACATAACAGGGAATGCCAATATAAAAATGATGTATGTAAAAAGGGAAGACAAAGCCATTTATATCTGATATCTAAGCACACGCGTACAGAACAAGTGACACGTGTATCTAATTCTCATGCAGTTTTCAAACTTTGCTCAAGTGGCCTGCTTTTACAATCTAAGCTCAATGCACCAATGTACACAAGCCAATTCTGGCAGGAGAATGTATGGTTCCTCCACCTACTCCAGAGCTCCAGCTGCTCCATGGAACTCGTCATGCGCTGCTGTACATGAGCATGATAATGCACCAGCCACACGGCACTCTGTGGTTAACATGTACGTTTTTTAACATGCTGGTGGCCAACAGAAAGCAACAGCAGCGCTTACTCATTTTGAAGCAGCAAGTACACCAGATTAGCCCAGGGAAGAGTTTCACCTCATCCAGAGAGTTTAAAAATCTGATCTGTAGATAACAGTATTTTGGCTTTCTCTGACATATACAATGCCTGAGATGCTTCAGTACAGAGCTTTTTTTTTCTTTCTTTCCATGCTTCATCAGACTAGACTGCAATTTCCTTTTAAGCTTCAGATTTATGAAAGATATTGTAGTTCTTGCACTGAAAGTTTATGGAAAGCATCACTGAGGCATTTTTTTTTAGCAGATCAACATGTGTGGTTTTTTTTAATACAAAATATACATGTGAAACTTCTGCCAATTGCTGGTGTCAGAAGGATTTCTCTATTTAATGAAGACCATAAACATACAAGCCAAATGCAACATACCACAGTTCATTAACACCTAAAGAAAGCTTCATGACTAAAGACTTGAGGGGATATTTCATCTTCTACTGAAATAAGAGACATGGATGTGGCTTATATCAGAGCTCATTGACTAATGAGCTTTACTAGAGCCAAGTTAACTTCTTTTTTCTGCATTCATGTTCGGCATGCCATGTGCTGTGCTCAATGTCAGCCAGAAACATAGCTACAGTGCCCTTTCGAAACTGGAATTACTAAAGCAAATTAAGGTAGCTCTGGTGATGGCAGTGTTTTATTTTTGATTTTTGCTTTAAGATTTCTCCAGAACAACTGAGGGACAATTATAGTTGAGTGAAAAACTGAAACTGAAGAAAGACCAAATCCCATTACATTACAATGGGAAAAGCACACAATATGGAAAGAACATCATGGTAGGCATCACATATGTATCTGTTTGTGAAACATAAGCTGTAAAAAGGAAAGGCTGTATACCAGTAACTCTTACTTGTTCATCTAAGATTTGCATTAAAGACCAACGATCGCACAAAACTTGAACATTGAGCTTTGAAAAAGAATGGTGAATGCGGCCAAACCTGACCATTTCTCTGCTTTTTCTAACAAAGGAACGACTTAACACAACATCCATCATGGGGTGGGGGGGGGGTAGAGAAGAAATGGGAAACTGACAACAAAAGGAGGGTTTAAATTTGGATGCTCTATAAAGGAGAAAAATGCAAGGTTAAAAATAAAAATCCTGAGACCAATGTCACATCAGAAAATATATCACCATTAAGGGGGGGTTAAATTTCACAAAACAAAAGCCCACAGAGGGGTTGCAATCTTGCAAAAGAAAGCCCACCTTAAGATATCCTCAGTTCTCTCACTTACATGTATGCTGGAGAAAGTGGCGACGACCTGGATGTTTTAAGCACAGGAACAGGGAATTTCCAGATCGCAGGAGAACTCGTTTTCCATTTCAATGGCATGTTGGTCACCACGATACTACAATAACAGCAAACAGCGTTTCCATAACAGACTACCAACTTGGACTTCCATTCCAGACACTCGCTACTGGCACAACGGAGGGTGCTGCTGCTGCTGCTGCTGCTGGGAACAAGCCAAGCAAGCTTGCCAATGACCTTAAACGAGGCTTCCAATCCAGAAAAGGAGGCTGCGAGGCATCTCTTTCCAGCCCTGCCATCCCCTAAAGCAATAAGGCGATTCTATTGCTCCAACTCGCAAATCGTGCCACCTCATTAGAGAAGTGTTGACTGCAGTATATGTTCAAAAAAGCAAAGGAGAGGGAAGGGGGAGGGAGAGACTGCACTGTACAAGCCACCACAATGCAGCTTTATTCTATAAAAAGATCGCCTCCTCCCCCCCCCACCCCAGGAACAAGCTTGTACTGCTATTGTTCTGCCTTCACAGTCACACTGCAGCACTGTTCTATATTCTGTACCTATTAACCTGATTTCCGACCAATACTAGCAGGAAAAGGGGAAAAAGAGGAAGTGGGGGGGGGAGATGGGTTCCATAATGAAAATGAAGTCACATACCGACTCAGAATACACTTGTCATCCTCTGAACAGTCTTCGTTTGAGCTGCAACAATACAAGTGGGAGAGAAATTTCAGCATAGCCTTGGGCCACACCACTAAGAGATCAGTGACCAAACACAGCAGCTTGTTTTCCTTCCGTGCATGCCAAACAATGCAAGAATGCCATTCTGCAAAAAGTCTACTGCAAAAAAACAATTTTTTTTTTAAAGGGGGGGAAGAGAGAAAAGGACAGTCTTGTCTAATCCGCAGTCAGAGAAACCAAATGAAAGCGCAAGGATACATTTCTGCAGATTCCTGCCTGTCCTTCCAGACAGCTTTGCCTTCAAGGTGCTCTCATTTTTCCTACCCTCGACTTCCAGACGAGATAAGGAAAAACTTCATGCATTTTACAATACGCTCTGGGAGCACGGATATTGCTCTCCGTCTTCTGTCTGCAGCAGGGAAATGGAGAGCAACGTGCAGCTAATAACCGTCCTTGCAGGGACGCGATCAACAGTCAAACAGAGCACCCCCCCCCCTCCACCAAGAGCGCACAAATTGCCTTAAGTCCTGACGACGCAGCCAGACACGCAGGTGCCCATCACAGTCAGCCCCCCTTCTGTGGTCCATTTGCTGGCGACTTCCAGGGGCAGAGAGCTACCAGGGCTATGTGTGTGTGCACAAAAGGAAACACACACGGGAAGGAATACACAATTTATCCTCTTTGTGAAGGCGAGGGTTTTGCAGGCAGCAGGGTATGGTGGACACAGGAGGAGAGGAACAGTTTTGCTCCCGATCAAGAGACAGCGCAACCAATGTGAAGATGCATCTAGAACAGCTCCTGTTATCAATGTTAACCTCCTGGAAAGGTACGTTTGCGACTGGACTTCACATTGAATTTTATGGACGTGAGAGTAAGCGTTTCTCATGGCAGAATGTCACCACGGCAGACTTCTGCTCAGCAGCATGGCTGAATGTCTCCTCAGAGAGTAATTCATATATAAGGAAAAGGCAACAGTGGCTAGAGTACTTTTTGTTTAATTATTGCTATTTCTGTTCAGTTTCATTTACAGTTTGGGGGAGCGGAGGCATGCTAGCAGAAGTGGTACCTCCTAAGTGTTTGGTTTTCAAGTCATCAGCTGCACCGTAAAATACAGCTGTAGGCCTATTTCCAAAGTATATGGACTCATATGGAGCTGAAGGATGCTTGGCTGCTCATCCAGTGATCCTACTTCAAGGACAGGTACTTAATACCTATCTTTTAAGCAACAGAGAAGCCTCTTCTCATGGCAAGGGGAGGTGGGGAGAGCTGATTTATTAATACTGCAAGCAAAGTGCTTAAAATTAATGATATATGCCAAGACTATTGTCCCCAAGGCAAAGGAAGAGTGGGGAGGAAAGAAAAATCAGATACGCACATGCTGTATGTGACACAAGTTCATTCTTCTCTGGTCTTTTATTTTCAGTTTTAAAATAAGCTTGAAATCTTGCAAAACTTGAGTGATCTGGTTCTGCTGATAATTTTGGTTCAGATTTATTGCCTATAAAAGCAGATTTACTGAAGCATGTAGCCAACACCAAAGGCTGTTTCCACAAAATTGGATTGCAGTCACGCATTTACATGCTGAGCGATGCCTACTTTTAAAGCGTGTTCTACCAGGAGTGCATGAACTACTCTAATCTGCAAGATGGCTCAACGGGCTGGACCTCGCTGCCTTCTGTGAACCTTTTGCATATGCACTCGAGAGACAGAGGCTAAACTTACGGTGCATATGTTGTGTAATTTTTAGTGCTTCTCTGCCATCTCAGTGTGCTTTGTGCATAAAAAAATACAGATTAATGAACAATCTTAAGATAACAGAAGGATGCTTCCTATTCCTGCCCCCATCCCAACACACCAAAGATGCTGAAGGGCAACGAGGTCATCCACAGTGCAAGCCAAAGCACCACCAATTGTCACAAGCATGACACAAGATGCTCTGCTCATGAAATAAAAGTGGCTAGTTTTACTAAGTGTTGGTACAGAGTTCAATACAACTGCTGGTGCTAGGGAGGTAAAACAGAAATTTTTAAGCTTTCATCAGTAATACTGGCGTTAGCAGGGTTTTGTTATATTGTTGCAGATGACCAGGAACATTCTCTTCATTAGACTAAGCCTGTGGGGTTTGTTTTAATTAATAAGTATCTTGGGAACTGGGAGGTTGAAGGGTATTGCCCAAATGAGATGTGACTCTCTTCACTCTGGCATGAGATTTGGCTCACTTGCCCGAAAGAACCAAGCTGTTTTACTAGACCGTTAGTGGCACATCACAACCTCGGCAGGACTGTAGATAGTTTGTTTAGCAAATCAAAATATATTCTGCATAATTCCACTAACATATCTAAATGGATCATATTGTGGGAAGTTAATGCACAAAGCGAGACCGCCGACAGCACGGCACCCGGGTTCAGCTCCTGACTCAGCTATGAAGCTCACTGGATGAAGGCACACTTCCTTTGCCAACCTTCTGTTGTTGTGGAGGTGTGAAAAATGTCAGAGCACTCTACAGGGTTTCACACACGAATAATGACCAGCTTCCTGGGACTCTAAGTACTGTCAGCTCTGGCAGGCAGCAGCTCTCCAGGGTTCCAGCCAGAAGACATTCCCAGCCCAGCCTAGGACTGAAGCAGGGACTTTCTGCATGCAAACCACATGCTCTATCATGGAGCTGCAGCCTTCACAGAGTAGTCAAGGGTTATTTCACTGTATGGCCCTGCCGGTAGCACAAGCCCAGCTTGCACGATCTTCCATCTCCCTTTCAACTCCACGCTCCGAAAGAGAGGCAAAAGCCTCCGGTACATCAACTTGAACAGCTGCTGGGCTCATCTTTCTCCTGGAAGGCAGCCTGAACAGGTGGTGGGCTGCCTTTTCTACACGATGACTCATCTAACATACATGCACGTACTGAACTGGGGGCACAGAGAGGAGGCCTGTACTTTGAGCAACCGGTTTGCAACAGATCTGCAAGTGGCACTACTCTTTGATGCCAAACTGATCCGGCACTGATACATTTGTGCTGGATCTGGCAGAAAAGCCTTGAGATGCAGATCCATAAGCTACCCAGGAAGAAGGAAATTCAAAAGACTCATGATGGAAGAGGGGATCCAACGCAAGAGGATGAGGTCTAACATGGAATACAGTCACATCGGAGGCTGGCCAAGCACAGAATTCCTCATGCTTCCTCCTGAACATGCTGAACAGCGCAGGTGGAGAGGGGGTGATGGATCCGTTCGGAATCCCTAGCCATTCTATGCCTTCTTTGCAGAGCTAATCAGCGAAAACTGTTGGCGTGCGAGGTCACCAAGGAAGCGTCACGGGATGCTCCCAGGCCAATCCATGCATCTCTGTTGTTGCTGCTCTCACTGTTGCCACATTCATATCCCGCCTTGTTTCCTCTTATGAGGAACCCAAGGCAGCTTCTTTTTATCCTCAGGATAGCAGCCAGTCTGTACCTAAAAACAAGGTATTGCCGCTTTAAAACACATGCTTGGGGATTAAAATTCATAGCCTCACAGTAAGAAGTTTGGTAATGTAGTATCAGGATCTTTGCATATTGAAATGACATGAGGCAATTATATTTGCACCCTGCCTATATAATAACAACCAGACTTTAACTTTTTCATTCTACCCAGTGATTCATCCGAATGTATATTCCCCACCTGAGCCTGCTCAAAGCACTAAGTCTGTAAAACATAAATATAACCCTAAAACTGGCTGCAAAGTTCAGAAGCCATTTTAATTGTGAGGCTCATTTTTTTGGTCTCTTGTCTCCTGTATTATTCCCCAAACTTCTCATGTGACAATGCAGGGGGGCTTGTGCCATTTGAAGCTAAACTCGCTATGCTAAGGACCATCATCATCATCATCATCATCATCGCTCTCTCTCAATTCATTGTCAAAAACTGCCACTACAGACGCCCCCCCCAGCTCGCTCTTCCAGACAGCCTTCTTCAGACACAATCAGACAGACATGTCATATCTGAGAAACCCCCAATCATCATTTAAGTCTAACACAAGCAACAACGTAATACAGAATCCGCTCGATAAGGCACTCATTAATTAGCAAAGGTATTCTGCTCATATGTCCACATATACCGGAGATTATGCTTGTCTTCTTTTCCAATTATGACACTACTATTCAGGGACATCAGAACAAGGAATATATATTACGTTAGTGTCGCATTTCTAAGTCATTCATGAACAAAAAAGCAGCACTCTTTCAGTCCTGCAGGGCACGCTTGCCTTCTCTAATGCCATTAAATAACTGGGTGACGGTGTACAGTTCTTATGAAACTACTTTAGGTATTCCCCTGTTAAAAGTAGGGATGTACAGACATGTTAAATCCTTTCTATCTATATTTTAGGGATTATCAGGCATCTTTCGTTCCATCATCTGCTTAATGAATGTATCAGATTTTGAACACACACATTCATACACAGCTGTGCACTCTTCAAAACATGAGGTTTCACCCAAATACAGAAATCTCCGCAAGAGCCTATCAAGAAAAATACATATATTGGTTTATTTGTTGATTTATTTAGAGTATTTGTATGCCATCCCATCGCAAAGCCTCGGGACGGCTTACATAAAATAAAATAAAACATAATACAAATAAAATCCAGATCCACACTGGCTGCAGATTAAAACCTATAAGCTGATGTTAAAAGTTATTAAATATTGTTGAAATAAAAAGGTCTTAGCCTGGCACCGAAAAACAAATAACGACGGCACCAGGCAGACCTCTCTGGGGAGCGCATTCCATAGGTGGGGCGTCACCGCAGAGAAGGCCATCCTCCGGGTACTTTGCCTCCTGATGTCTTTCATGGAGGGTTCCCGGAGGAGGGCCTCTGCCGCCCATCTCAGGGGGCAGTAGGGCAAATACGGAAGAAGGTGTTCCTTTAGGTATCCAGGTCCCAAGCCATTAAGGGCTTCATAGGTAATGACCAGCATTGAGCCCAGACTTCGATGGGAAGCCAGTGAAGCTGCTAGAGGACTGGGTTTATACGAGAGTAACACCCAGTCCCCGCCAGCAACCTGGCTGCTCTATTTTGCACCATTTGAAGTATTCGGACTGTCTTCAAGGGCAGCCCCACGTAGAGTGCGTCACAGAAACCCAACTGGGAAGTAACCAATGCATGTGTCACTGTCGCTAGGCAATCATCCTCCAGGACGCAGCTGATGGATTAACTGAAGGAAAGCGCTCCTTGCCACCATAGTCACCTGAGCTTCCAGGGACAGCTCTGGGTCAAGGAGCACTCCCAAGCTGCGAACCCTGTCCTTTAGAGGGAGTGCAACCCCGTCCAGGGCAAGGTTCAAGTCACCTACCCAAGAGCTCGAACCACCCACCAGCAGGACCTCCGTCTTGTCTGGATTGAGCTTCAGTTTATTGGCCCTCATCCAGCCCATTACCTCGGCCAGGCACTGGTTCAGTACAGCCACTGCCTCACCTGGATCAGTTGAAAAAGAGAGGTAGAGCTGGGTGTCATCAGCATACTGATGATTCCGCAGCCCAAACCTCCTGATGACCTCTCCCAGCGGTTTCATGTAGATGTTGAATAGCAAGGGGGACAAAATGGACCCCTGCGGTACTCCATGGCATAGCTGCCATGGCGCAGAGCCATAGTCCCCCAGCACCACCTTCTGGAATCGGCCGTTGAGATAGGAGCGGAACCACTGCAAAGCAGTGCCTCCAACCCCCAGTCCCGCTAGCCTATCCAGAAGGATACCATGGTCGATGGTATCGAAAGCCGCTGAGAGGTCCAGGAGGACCAACAGGGACGCACTCCCCCTGTCTCTCTCCCTGCACAGGTCATCATACAGGGCAACCAAGGCAGATTCAGTACTGTACCCGGGTCTGAAGCCGGATTGAAATGGGTCCAGATAGTCAGTCTCATCCAAGAGTGCTTGAAGTTGTCCCGCCACCACCCGTTCCAACACCTTGCCCAAAAATGGGATGTTGGCCACCAGTCTATAATTTGTGGCCATCTCTGGATCCAGGGACGCCTTCTTTTGGACCGGCCTGACTACTGCCTCCTTTAGAGGAGCAGGCACCCAGCTGTCCCTCAGAGAGGTGTTAATGACCTCCAGGATCCTGGCACTAATCCCGTGCTTGGCTTTGGTCAACAGCCAGGAAGGGCAAGGGACAAGCAAGCAGGTGGTGGGATGTACTTGTCCAAGCACCTTGTCCACATCATCAGGCTGCAATAACTGAAATTCATCCCTTAATATCTGACCAGACAGAGTCATTGGCATCTCCCCTAAAGGATCTGAATCACTTGTGGAGTCCAGCTCGTGACGAATCTGAGCGATTTTCTCCTTAAAGAGCTGGACAAAGTCGTCACAGCAGGCCATCGAAGGTGGTACGGGATCTTTCTTAGGGCCAGGGTGTATCAGCCCATGTACCACTCGAAAGAGCTCCGCTGGACGGCACTGTGAGGAGGCAATGGAAGTGGAGAAGAATTTCTTCTTCGCCGCCCTCACCGTCACAGCATAGGCTCGATAGTGAGCTCGTAGGCATGTCCGGTCAGATTCATCCCGTGATTTCCTCCACCTACGCTCTAGTCGTCTCCCAACCCACTTCATTGCCCGTAATTCAGGTGTGTACCATGGGGATAGACAGGGTCTGTCTGGCAGGAGAGGACGCTTGGGAGCAATCGTGTCAATTGCTCTGGCCATTTCCCCATTCCACAGTTCAACCAGAGCATCGACAGGAGTGCCAGCTTTATCAACAGGAAACTCCCTCAGAGCTTTCAGGAATCCATCCGGATTCATCCAGCTCCGAGGGCAGACCAACACAATAGGGTCCACACCCTTACAGAGGGAAAGGCTGGCATTGAGCTTAAACCTCACGAGGAAGTGATCTGACCATGACAAGGGAGTCAGACATAAATTGTCTTTTAATTTTCATACTTTATGACTAAATTTACATAAAATAATGTGATTTTTAAAAGGCTTCTCAAGTCCACAGTCTGGTTCACTGCAGAATCTACAGTCTGGATTCTTAGACATTTAAACCCATTTGAGTCCGCTGCAGATTTCTGACATTCGAATTTTAAAATTGTATACTACTGATAGCCCTGGCGGGGGGAGGCTGCATGATTCTATTGCATTTTATTAGTTATACCCTTCTTTGGTACTACTTTGTACTAAAACATGTCAATTCCTAAAAACGTCCTACAAATAAACTGAACATAAGGAATCCTTAGCTTTAGTTCTTCCTCAGTAGAACTTACTCTCATGTAAACACATTTGTGATCAAGGCTGCAAGGAGATGCAATATTCCAAAGAAAGAAGTATTGTAGTCCAGTCCTTTCTTAACCCAGTGATGAAAAGTTCACATTTTGAAAAACATTAACTTTTGTCTTGTCATCTTATTCCAGTAATCGGGACAATTTCGATCAAGAACAACTCAATACAACAGCTCCCTCTACACTGCATTATTTCTGCAGCGGAAATTGCTGCCACATACTGTAGTACCCATGGGCAACATTTATTACCCACAGAAGTCTCCAAACTCCCAGTAAGTGAGGCAATGTTCACTCTGGCCAGCAGCATGTGTTTTAGGTGCTGTTTACGATTCTGTTTTTAATAGGCAATCTACAATATGTAGTGGCTGATCGCACTGCAAGCTGATCTCGATAAAACTGACCACGAGCAAAAAGGGAACGGCAGAAGTGGCGTCTGAATTAGTCTCCGCCAGACATTTGACCAGGTATGCCTGAGTACATGCAATGCTTTCCTGTGTTCAGTTAAGTGAGCAAATGCCCAGATGAAGAGCGAACTGTTCTGCCAACCCCAAGTAATGCAACCGGTAGTGGTTTCAAAACTGTACAAAGGTAACTTTATTTTTAAAATAATCATTATTTCGAACAAAAATAAACCACCAAAAATAAACCAATGCAATAGCACAGGAGTCAGCTAGGCTGTCTCAACTAGTACCAAATCCGTCACCACCAGTAAGCTCATACATATTTAGACACATCAGCTTCAAAAGGCCCAGCACAGAACAGAGACCAACCAGCTGCACACACCTTATACCACAAAGGCTTCCTCAACAGTAAGGTTTCTTGCCATGCAGCAAAGCTCCTTTAAAGAAAAGCGGCACGTACTTCCTGCAGAGACAGTCCCTCGCCTCGCCTCGCCCCACCCACCCCACAAAAAGGCCCTCTCTCTGGTCCAACTGGTGGATGTTGGCAGGACAAGGGCCTCTGCCATAGAGGGACAGGCAGTCTGTTGGGCATGCTGGTCCCAAACCATATTGGGTTTTATCATCACCAACACTTTGAAGTGGACACAGAAACACACACGGGTAACTAGTTTCAATGAATCTTTAGGCAAGAAACAATTTCAGCAACCAAACATTTCCTAGCAGTGGTTACAGAAGCCTTTGAAGCAAGAATGGGCAAGTTGCAGACCCCGGTGTGATTTCAAAAACTCTTCTGGATGGCATCCACTGAGACTCTTGGTGAAAGCAATTTGTCCCTTTCCTCACATCCTGGTACTCAGGAGGAGGAAGAAAGCGTGTTGGGGGGGGGGGGGAGGAATCCTACCCCTTTAGCCCTAGCTCTGCCAGCCACAGAACTGTGCCTCCCCACAGGTAAACTTCAAAGGAATTCAGGGGTGGGGGGAGCTCTCCATTCTTGCTTTTATGGCAAACGTAGCATGGCTCTGGCAAGGTACTGGGGCCCATCCCATTCATACTGCTCCAAGTCCAGTAAGACAACTGAAAAAAATGTCCTTCTACTCTGGATTATGTTTTTTCTGGATTCTGAAACAGGTTTTCTCACACAACGGCATATCCCACTCTTCCTGCCACAAGCCTAACCACTCCAGACAAATTTAACTGAAGAGGGAAAAATATACCCTCCAGAGATATGTAACTTTGACAAGCTGAAAGCCAAAATTAAAGATATTAAAAGCTAGGATGACATCTGACAACCAATCAGTTTTCTGGGCCCTTTTCCCCAGAAACAATTCATTTTGCTGCTAATGAAGAGCTATTCCCCCAGAAAATGCTTAAGGTTATATGATGTTATTCAACTATCAGGAAAGTCAGATCCCCTGAGATCTAAACAACAAACTGACAAGTAAATTAAGGAGTAGGTGGCTAATTAAAAAAATCTATAACTATTCAAGCCTTTGCAGAATATTAAGTTAGGTTTGCCAAAGTGGAGTTTTGGGGCCTATTTTTGATGTATTTTATTTCCTTAAGCCACATGACTGAAGTGGCGGGAAAGCATGCCAAACAGATCTAGAAATGGAAGACTCTGATTCACAAATTACTTCAAAGTAAGTCAGCACAAACTGTCTTCACTGGAACAGATAGCAGCAAGGAACTCTCCTAGAATTATACCTTCTGGGTGTGTCTTCCAGATGTGCACCATTCTGCGTCACGAATTCATACTTTTATCTGGGAGAAGTGCATATATTCATCTTTCATCCTTAAGTCACATCTCTCAAGATCTTTTAGAAGGACCTTCAGGTGGGCAGTAACTTGACTTACAAGTAATTACTCCCTCACTGAAAAGCCAGGCAGATGAACCAAATGGCAGTCTAGGAAGAAGCATGCCAGCATCTAATAAACCCTGGCATTCTTCCAGAATTAGAACTAAGCTGAACCACCCATTCTTTTGAGAGAGAATGGTATAGGCTAGATGAGAGAGATTCTCTCACGACCAGACCAATCAGCACTAGGCAGAGAGGAAAGCCTCAACAGCTTTGAATGTAGTGCAGGAACAAAGAACAATACTTCTGAAGCCTAGTTTTTAATTTTTATTTTTTCTTGAGAAGTGGTTGGGAGGAAACAGGACAGTGCATTTTCCCCTATGGTGTCCAGGAGGCCCATATGGCTAATTTGTTGTTCACCTTTTAGCAAGCAGCTCAAAGTTGACATAAGACAACTGTTCACTTGAATTGGTTTTACGGCTGCCTCTCAGATTTTATTTTGGCCATGATTAGAATGTCCTTGGAGACATCCTATTTTAAAAACTGTTTTAAAAGTTGTGCTGTGGTCTGCCATGTTGGTATCAATAAAAAGATGAGATGGAAACACTTTATTAAATAAGGCAAGAGAAGACTTCCTCATAACATATATCGTCAAAAACTATGTTAATGTAGCAAAGAGGTCTCAAGGGTAGTGAGCTTAAGTTATTATTTTATCAACTGTGGTGTTAACAGAGTGGAAATCAAAAATGTGGCTGGTGAAACATCCAGAACACATCTATTTTGTACTTGATGCTTTTCCGGGAATTCAGATCTGAACCTGATATTTGCATTCCTACCCACGCAGGGGGATCAACTCCCCCTTACTGCCAACTCACAATATTTGGCCTGTTCCTGGTCCTGCATTTAAAGTACTGCCTTATACAATCTCAAATTTGAAAAAGCTCTTTGCCTTCAGGCCTGCAAGAGGAAGCTTTAAATATTATTCCCATGCACCAAGGGGCTCAGAAACAAGCTACTTTTAAAATGCTGAATATTAACTTCAAATGTTTTAGAAACCCACTCAATTCTGAACTCTTAGGTTCAGCTCAACGTGCTGCCTAACCAGGTTAAGTAAGTTCAACCAAGAGTGCCATGCTATCAACCATGTCTTCATTGCTCATCATAAGTCCCCAAACACAGAAGCCGGGGAGCATCTGGTGCGGAGGAGCAGCAGCACTGGAAGCAACCTCTGCCTCGCATCTCCCACTCTACATTTTTGCTACAGGAATTGCAGAGGGCAGGCGCAGGAGGCTGAAGTTCAGTCCGGATACCTTGCATCCTAGCAGCCCCCACCTTTTTCCTCTCCCCTCAAATTGCCCCCACCTCCCTTGATTAACCCAGAAACCATGCCTTCATCCTTCAAATTATGTGGGAGGCGCAGTGCTGAGGAACCTTGACTCCCACAGCCAGTGTTCAGAAAGGCTGTGAGTTGTAGTCAAAACATCTGGAGGACACAAGGGCAGGAAAGGCTGATCTGTACAGTAATCAAGAGTCAGCTAGTTTCCTGGTTCAGAAATGAGAGGGGAGGAAATGTGTGGACCTAGCACTCCTATTAAGTGAAAATCAGTGTGTCTGAATTAGCCTGATAGTTTGGCAGGATGGCTGAACAATCACAATCACAGCAGTTGGTCTGCCTCCAGGGGGAATTGCAGAATACCAAGTAGATGGAGAACAGAAGCAGGCAGATCTGAGACAACCCTAGCACAAACCACGCTTTGATACAGCATACAAACTGAGGCTCAACATAAGCCAAAGAAGAGGGTAGGGAGGCATCACTGCATTATGACCCCTTCATTGCTGAGCACCCTAATTAGCTGACATTAAAGGTGCAATCCTATGCTTCTTTAGACAGAAAGAAGTCCTACAGCCGCAAGTGTATGGCATGCAGGGGGTTGTGAGGCTTTTGCCTGCCTGAACATGCCCAGGTTGCACCCCAAATTGACCAATTATGCATTAGCAATACTGAATTTTCAGAAGACGAAATACTTTGAAATGGTGGTCTGTAGATACTGTCATTAAGGTATTTGAATAAAAATTAAAAGCTTCTCATGCAGCAATTTATTTTAGAGTCAGAGTCACGTCTGTTGGACATGAACAGCATGTATTTCAGTATGAAAGTGCCTGAGAAAAAGGGGGGGGGGCATGCACCTTTCTCTGACAGGCTTCTATTCTGTAGGAGACCCTTGCAATCAGGATCACCTGCGTTTTGCACGGTTTAGATACAGCCCCAGCCTTGGGTAGCTGCATCCCAGTTTGCTACCCAGCCTTCCACCGTCCTTCCAAGTTTCTCACTGTCACACATACACAAATCTGGATCAAAATCTGCAGTAAAACACAAGGTGGAATTTGAAGGATGTTTATCTGCATTACAACTAGGAAAAATGTTCTATGCACCCTTTTATCAAGTGGCTTTTTCATGTCACATGCCACACGGATGGAATCAACCATTTTACAGCACTAATCAAGGCTGTCAAACCTACAAGGCAACACACACATTTGCAATTAATTTCATGACATGAGCCTGAAAGGAGTTCTTATTTAAGGTATAGACAATGCTGACAAAAGAGTGAAGGAATCTTTCTTGGATAACATTCTATGAAATAAACATCTCAGTATGTTGGACTCAAAAGAATATTTGAAGATGTCTCTATCCAGCCTATTAAAAATACTCAAGACTGGCTTAATAACCACCCTCACAAAAAACTAAATCTAACTGAAGGTCCCTGTGAAAAACGTTATGGACAAACTAAACTAACCCTATGCGTGTGACCATGAAACTGCGATTTTGGATCTACCATGCCTATGAAAATTACACTTTTCCAAATCAAAAACCTATTTGATTGGGCATTTCTCAGCTAGTTAGCCCAGATTTTAGCTCAGGATCAGTTTTCCCCCAATTAAGGAAAAAATAGTGGCTGTACACATCTAGAGCCTTTGAACTGTGAATGCACTTTAAAAAAATTCTTGCAGAGATAGATGCTGCTTCATGGGAATTGGTTGAGAAACTGAGAGTTGATGCCATAAGAATGAATGGTCACAAAGCAGAAGTGTAAGAAGAGAGGGGAACTGATGCATGCTTGCAATGGATATGATTAACCTAAGTGAGGTTTTAGTGGAGGGCTTTAACCATTTTATATTTCAGTGAAATACTAACTTGAAATAATTAGCAAATAAGAGCCACGTCTTCAACAAAGGCAGACAAAATGCAATTGAGGGGAAAGGTTGAATCTTTTCCAAGGATGTTCCCCAAAATACTGGTATTAAATAGTATAACACATCTTGGATGGGAACAGAAAATGCTAAATATGACAGAAGCATAACCTTCCATCCTTCCTGACCTATAAAATCCAAGCATGTGTCTGTTCTTCCACAAACCCATGACTCTCTCATCAGCATATCAAGTTCCACATCCCGTTTTAAGGTCAAAAGTGCATTAACAAACATTGTACATAGTATAATTGATTTGGCAGAAGTATCACAATAAATGACATGCTAAAAATGCTAACAGTCAAGGCACATGTCTCTACAACACAGATCCAGATTAAGCTGGTAAGCTGCTCTCCTACCTATCTCCATCCACCAGAAGTCAGCAACCAAACAGTAGACAATCCAAAACTGCACATGTAAGGGAAATAAATTTCTTTATCCCAAACTAACGATCCATTTTTCATTTACAGCAGCTTCATCAATACTTCTTCACAAACATGAGATCCCAAACTGCATCAGTGAAGACAAATACACTGACAAATGGTTGACACGATCTCAAGCCAGTGCCTGGGCACTTAAGGTCATAGTTCTTAAGACTTCTTTTCCTCCAGAAAGAAAACTCCATAGATTTGTCCTGGACGAAGGATCATTTAGCACATTAAGTTGTTAAACCCACTCATTTTGTAGCAAACACATACCTGTCATGAAGCACGGATGACACCTCCCTTCTGAGCACAGAATGATCCATACCGTCAATGTTAGTAACTCCCCTGTTAACCAAAGGAGATAAGACTTTAATGTTCTGTTTTTTAGACAGAAAGCATGGTACCCTAATGTACCAAGACAACTTAAAAAATCATGTGAGCACAGCTCACTGGGGTGGGGGGGTGTAATTACTGATGAAGTCAGTCACACTGCCAAGACAACTGATTGCTTCATAATGAAAAGAGGCTTTTGTCACTTAACAAGGAAATACTGGACAAAAGATCTGCTATTCTAGAAGTCCAGAGATGAATCCCCAGACCGTTTCTTTTCTTCTTCAGTTTTTAAGAACACACGGGTGCATTAGCCCTCTTTCAAGGGGTCTGGAAGCGAAGAAGTGCTGAAACAGGAAGTGTTCAAAGGGCCTAGCACATTAAGATTATTCCAAGAACAAAAATCCCCTTGGAAAAAAGGCATTTAGCAGAATAACTATGTCAGGCAAAGAGTCAACACCCGCGATCTAAGAATGTCATCCTTCAAGAAAGAAAGCTCCTGGGCTGTGCTGAATATCCACACGATGAAGCAGCTGAAGGAGCTTTGATCAGCTTTCCTTTCTACTGTCAAAGCAGACCTGTGGCGACCCTCATGATTTAGCACCAACTTTGTTATTACAGCAGCTTTGTGTACAGGTCTTTTCTGGGCTCATTGTATGCATGATATTTGTTTCTTACAATCCCTTCCTTCCCATAAGCAGTACATCCTTTCCCTGGCAAATGGAGTTTTACACACAGCATAGAAGGGCCAAAGACAAATTATGTTCCATGAGTTTGTGATTATTTCAGACCTATGTTCATGTCTGCCACTAATGCATTCCATAAGCAAACATATATCTTCTGATGGAATCCGAAGTTCGAAGCAAAGATAAAATGAGTCACTGTTGTCTCTTCCTTCTCCCCTCTCTGCTTATAAGGAAGAGAAGTACTTACAAAAAGGACCCTGTCATAGAAAGCTAGTGGCAGTCTATGAATTGCAGAAAATACTGTAGGAAATTCATCTTCTAGTTAGCAGAGATCAGATTTCAGCAAGAGAAGTATCAAAGAACACAGATCTTAGCAAGCGAAAGGCTTTTGTTGCTCCATCCTCAGTAGCTTGGAACTCATCCTGGATTTAATGCACTCACTGGAGACAAAACCTTTACAGTGATCTAGACAAGGATAAAAGCCTGCCTCAGCAATCGTATGCCTCTCACTGGCACAGCACACAAGATCAATCGGTCGATTCCTTACATGAACGTAAGAAGACTGCAATCTCCACATACAGAATAATCAAGCAAATTGATGCAGAGAAGATTTGGTTCTATGATGCATAAGAATGTGAACTGGGAAGCTGAGTGGGGGACACAGGGAATCGAGAGAATGCTGCCGGACATGGCAAAGACACCTGCTCACCAATACACCTAAAATCATATCTAATACTAAAGGAAGATGCTCCATCAGAGTTCTGCCTGCTAGAGAAGTAGGTTAGATGTCTGCTTTTATACACATATACACTTCTCCCCCCACCCCCGCTTTCTCCAAATTGCTTATGTCTATGTACCTAGGATTCCCCGTTTTTATCCTCATAAACAGGTAAGTTAGGTTGAGAGGGTGTAACTGACCCAATGAGTTTCAGAACTGAAAAAGGGTTGCAACCTGGGCATTTCTAGCCCTAATGCAATAACCTGTCCACTATATCATCTTTACAGCATCTTTCTGTTCTTCGGTCACATAAACTCTCAAGAGATTTCCCTGGTAGAATATCACTAGTTGGGCACTGAAAACCAAGCTTCAATATAAAGTCAATTCACAGCACTCCTACCACTGCAATCATTCTAAAAGCAGCTGCCCACCACATTTATTTATTTATAGCAGATAAAGGAAATCTGTGATCCTCTAAATGATGCTGGACTCCAACTCCCATCAATGCCGTATCAATGATCAGGGATGATGGGACTTTTTCTCCAGCATCTAGAGTGCAAGAGACCCCCCAAGTCTGTAAAAATGCTCTCTGGGCAGCTGACAAGTAAAAATACTAAATAAATGAACAAGCCAGTTGAAACACTCACATGCATAGACAAAAAGTATGCTAAAATGCAGCATTAAAACAGTTAAGATTTCCACATCTACAGCAAACACATTGCAAACTTACGCAATCCATTTTACCATGCAACATATGATTCAGACATCTCTCCCAAAATAAAGATGTCTTTGACAAATAGCTGCACTTTAAAAAAAATCTTTAGAATAGGAAGCTTTGCCACTGCTGTGCAGAAATTTTATTAATGTGTTTATTTTACTGTAGATGCTTTCTGAAACAAAAATTCCACCCCAGTTTGGATGTACAGTGAATACACGTATATGCCCAACCGCCCTTTGAGATCTGCGGGAGAGTCCCTTCTCCGGGAACCCTCCATGAAAGAAATTAGGAGAGTAAGTACTCGGAGGAGGGCTTTCTCTGCGGTGGCGCCCAACCTATGGAATTCACTCCCCAAAGAGGTCCGCCTGGCACCGTCGTTACTGGTTTTCGGCGCCAGGTAAAGACCTTTTTATTTAAACATCATTTTAATTGTTAAAATATATGATCTGGCCAGGGCAACTTCTTCTTCCTTCTCTTTTCTCCTCCTATATTATTTATTTACTTATTTTATACTGATAATTTTAATTTTATATTATTATGTTTGTAACTCAATGTATTTTTTGTATTTTTTGTATTTAATGGTAATTTATTATGTTCTATTGTATTTCAATGTATTTTATTGTGTTGTAAGCCGCCCCGAGGCTTCGGCAAGGGGCAGCATAGAAATGTCATAAAAATAATAATAATAATTATTATTATTATTATTATTATTATTTATTGTAAGCCATCCTGAGACATTTTATAGGGGACAGGATAGAAAAGCTTCTAAGAAACAAACAAACAATAAATAAATACCCCTGCCCTTACATTCTGTTTTACAACACTGTATTATTGTGCTGTTTTTAATATGTGCAGACTGAGTCACAGGTGCAGGACATACGCTGTACACAAGTCAATATTTTTGTAATGAGCCTAAGTTTAAAGAAAATGGACCCAATGCATGAATTATTCGATAAAAATCAAGATGTTTAATTTATTAAATTTATATCCCACCATTCCCCCCTCCATGGAACTCAGGGCAGCCTGCAAAGTCCTCCTCTCAATGTTATCCTTGCAACAACCCTATAAAGTGGGTAGGCTGCTCAATCCTATGCATATGTCAGTTGTGGGGTGTCTAATTTATTGTTATTTGGGATATGTATACTGTATTTATAGATTTTATTGTAAGCTATCCAGAGACAAAAGTGATGGATGGCCTAGAAATATCCTAAATAAATAATCTTTTTAAAAAAATGTGATATGCAAAGTAAGACCCATCAATTTCAGTGAGTCTTTTGCACAGGTAAATAAGTACAGGATTGCAGTCTTACCATCATAGCCAGGACAGAAATATTTTATCAGTAATTTATCAGATAAATATTTAAAATTTAAAATAAAATATAAAATATAAAATATTTTATCAGAGCTCTTCTGCCTTCAACTTACAATGTAACCAAATTTTGTTGCAGACCCTTAACTATAAAACATCGAATACTTTATTTCACATTTCATGGTAACTCCAGCAGCCCTAAGCAAGGTATGCTTCAAGCAGCAGGGTTCCGACTCTTCCCTCCCCCCCCCCCCCACCCCACACACACACAAGAAGGTATTTTCCCCCTGCACTTAGGACAGCCTAAGCTCAAAATTGCTCTTGACAAACCCAGCTGCCGTACAGCAATTTGCATTTGCTCTGGCACAACGCTCTCCTTCAGTACAGAGCTAAAATTGGATTATTTCATTGTCCAAGGACACAAGCATTTGCACCCTAAAGGATCTGGACTTTTAAGAACGTCTTGCTCACAGATCTTCTGACATTAACTTCTGTGACAGAAAACCTAAGCTATGCTTTTGACTTGCTTCTATAAGAAGACTCTAAAATGGCATTTTGAGAGGAGAGAAACTTCCCACTTGATACTGAGAAGCAAAGTGCTTAGAGACATTACAGACGACTGCACCATGAACCTGGGCAGCAGAGACTCCCCTGAATTGCAAAAGAGTATTTTCCAAACACACATGATGAGCTCTGTGCCTACCGTGTGGGTCACAAGCTGAGATACAGCTACAGAAATGTGCCTTGGCAAGAATACAGTCCTTGTACTGTTTTATGTTGCTGCTGCTGTCACCTTTTTACTTCTTTAGGATCATTGTTTTATTTAAATCTGCAGGTTTAATCATTGTGTACTGTTTTATTTTGATGGTAAACTGCCTTAAGAATGTTTCAGAAAGATGGGGAGATCAATGCTGGGGACAAGGAACAAAAATACAGCCAAACATTGCTCCTTCATGACAATTCCTTCATCGTGAGCAAGACACACAAAAATCATTCATGAGTCGCACGTTTATTTTTAAAGCTTCTCTCTTTGCAAGCCAAGAGGCCATCTTAGCACTTAATGAATGTGATGCCAAGTAAATGGCTTGGAGCTTCTGTGGACTTCCTACACCAGAGCTCATGCCAGTACTCATACACTGAGTGGCTTTCATAGGGAAGTCTGATGCACTGCAGTCTTAAAGCTGAACTAATCTGCAACTGAAATAATTTGTTCGACTGAGTTGTGGGGTTGGTGTCTGCATATTATGAAATAACTGAAGTAGCTTGCTGCACCGCAGCATATGTAACTGATGTAATCTTAAAATGTTACCCAAGTGCATCAAACCAGTCTGTGATGTGCCCCATCAGCCACACCTACAATGCACTATTTTCCGTAGCTCAGACAAGGCTTGCTGTTCATTTTCTCTCATATGATTCATCAAGGAAGTAGGAAAAAGGGCAAGATTTTGAGATTCACTGCTGTTCCGACTAGGTTACTGTTTTATATACCATATTTTTCGCTCTATAAGATGCGCTTTTTCCCCCCTCAAAAGTAAGGGGAAAAGTCTATGCGTCTTATAGAGCGAATGTGTGTGTGCCCGGTGCCCGGGACGCTGCCGGCCCGCCTGCACCACGTGGCACCACCTGGCCGGCCCGCGCTCAGTGCACCCTGCTCCTCCCCCTCCCCTCCGGTGCAGGTGAGAGCTGTGCCGCTCAGGGGGAGGCATGTGGAGGAGGAGGAGCCGCAGGCTTTAACCCGCCCACCGCACGGAGAGACGGACTGCTCACCCCCACTGCCCGGGAAGACCCGGCGCCGCCGCCACCCGGAAGACCACCGCCGGCACCCCTGCCGGCCCGGCTGCACCACACCTGGCCGGCACGCACTTGGCGTGCCCTGCTCCGCCTCCCTCCCCCCGGCGCAGGTGAGAGCTGTTAACCACAGGTCGGTGTGTGTTTTCAAATGGCAACCCGTCTTTTAATGAAGCCCATGGGGAAGTGATGGGAAATATGCCTATGATTATCAGGAAGCTTTCCATGGATCCCTCCTCTAAAAACTAGGTGCATCTTATGGTCAGGTGCGTCTTATAGAGTGAAAAATACGGTAACACACAAATCTTTAGTTACTCACAATGTGTCTCTCCACATCATCTCTGACACACTGATATGCCTCCTGGGCTGTTTGCACACCTGCAAGTGGAACAAAAACAAAAACAGGGCACTCTCAGAAGGCGGAAGAAGGCACCTCATGTGGGGGTTCAAAGAACACAGGGCATTCTGTACTGATCATCTCATACTGAACCCACCTTTATTTCCTCAGTGGTTGTTCACCCCCCTTTCTAGATGGTAATTTCTTGAATTGGAGGGTGGGGGGAGATTGCAGCAGTACCCACAGTATTTTACACAAAACCTTATTATGCTTCAAACAGTTTTCTATGTTTCCATTCAGTCTTTGCATAAAATTAGCTCATCAGCAACCAGCCTACTGATTCCCAAAATCTCTCTCTCTCACACCTATTTGCAGCCTGCCTTTCTACCAAAAGAAAGAAGAACAGTAAAGGCACTTCACAAATCTATGTAAATTAAAACTATATATTGAAATGCAACATAGCATAGCAATTACAAAAATTATATATTCCTAACAAGAGGCTCCAGGTCAACTCTTCCTACAAGCAGAAAGAAGGTAGGCCGATTAGAGACTTCATCCTGAAGAACGGCTAGACTTTTGCAGCTTAGAAGAGGTGAATGACTTGACATCAAGGCTTGGTGAGCAGCTGAAAAACACGCACACTCAGGCAACATTTAGCAGTGAAGGGGAACATGGTAAGGGGCAAACACCACTGGGGCATTCTTCTGTAGTTATTAGCCGATATGGACCCCTACTCTAATTCTTAACTGAGCCAGACATTTCTGCTCACACTTCCTGAGGGACATACATGACCACAACTGAAGGACTGACTTGAGCTCGGAGAGTTTGTTGTTCTGCCCTTCCCAAATCTCTTGCCACTGTTTTTGACTTGAAAACCATGGTGCAGAAGTCACTGGAGTCATTACCCGAGAGGGGAGGACAACAGCCAGGGAGTTCCCATTTGCAGAAATTCCTCCGCTGTTCCCCAGCTAGACCAGCAACTCCGACTTTCCTTTCAGGGCACCAAAGCAGCATTAACAATGGCAGCCTTCCCCAACATGGTGCCCTCCAGATGTGCCATGAGTTGTAGTCCAACACGTTTGCAGGGTACCAGGGTTTGGGAAGGCTGAACTGTGGGCTGGTACCTTCCTCAGAGTTTCTTGCCACCCAGTTTGCAGATATAAGCAGCTGCAGGAGTAACCTTTCTGGACTTCCTTGCAAGGATGCGTTAAATGGCACAACACAGTCTTGCTTGCAAGGGTGCCAGTCACGCCCATCTCAAACTTAATGAGGCTGAAGCAAACAGTTCCACTTCCAACAAGTTGCTACAGCAAAGCACAGGGGCAAGAGAAAACGGGTTTGGACAGTTTTATTTTGCTAACTCAGACTTCAGCCAACCATTTTAATGATTACACAAATGCTTGTTCCAGGAACAAGGCAACTGCAGGCACCTTGATAACTGGAGCAAACGCACGAGCAAGAGCTGTGCTGGGCTTGCCAAGGTACCTCACTGCTGGACAAAGGAAGGCTGCAAGCAGCTTTCATCTACCCAAAATGACTTCCTGGCCTTTGCGCATATTTAGCCATCATACCCAGTTAGGAAAAATTATACAACAGGGACTCCAGGACCGCACCAATGAACTTCGTCTCACCGAGTCTGGCTGTGCTTCTGCATCAGAGCCACCTGGTTCTGGACACTTACACTTCAAAATGCTATTTCATTTATAGCACATAAAACACTGCCTTGAAATTTGGATCAATTATCCAGTCGATATTTTTCAGCTTTTCTGGCTTCTAGGAAAGCTTTCCAGAGACTCATTTACTGGGGATGCGCTGCACATCTGCCACTGTTCACCAGGCCACTACACTAGGCTCTTCAGCCATGTTCTGAGATGCACTCACTCTACGTGGGATCCACCTCAGCCAAACGTGTTGTCTCTAGGATATGCCCAACACCCACCTGAAGCTGTGCATTACAGGTGGGCTAAATATATCACAGGGAAGCCAGCTACACCTTGACAAAGCAGGTTTCTCTAGTTCCTCCAGCAACTGAAAACTACTGTCCTTTAAAAGTATAACCAAGCAGCAATTTCACTGCATTCCCACCTCTGGTCAGTCTTTAAGCTTCACACACCCCATGAAGCCCACTCTAGTGAGTGGGTTCTCTATGCCCCTATTGTGACTACCCAGTTTTTACATACACACAGATGTGTGATACATCATTCACGAAACAGGTTTCAGACTGGTCTCTATCACATTCATAACATCCAACATTACACTATAAAAGAAAATAGGAACATTACTAATTCACAAGGAAAGAAGCAAGTAATTCACATTTGCATGTAACATTTTAAGAGCATTTATACCCACAGCCAGTCAGCAATCTTCATGCCAATACAGGGGATTATTACAGGCTAGCTGTACCAGACAATACTTTATCATTCCCAGAAGCCCAGCTTAATGCCAATACACTGAACAAAACTCAGAGAATACACCCACCCACACATCACCAAAGAGTCCTGTAAGCTGCTATTTAAAGGACTCCGGGGGACAACATTTCCAGTGGAGTTGATTATCGACTCTTGGCATTTTAAGGCTGGATCTCCAGTTGGGGGAGAGGGCAGGAGACGGGGGAGGGGGAGAGAGGAAAGATTTGAAGCAAAAGTCTTGCTGCAGTGTCACTCTAGCATCCATAGTACATTTAGTCATTATTGCACCCCCTCTAACTATTTTACCTAACCCCCCCCCCCGCCACCAACAAAGCAGGTTGACTGAATTGTGTGGCACAGCAGCAGACTTCCCCAACCTGAGATGCTCCAGATGTTCCAGACAGCATGGAGCTGCAGTCCAAAACATCTGGAGGGCCTCAGGTTGGGGAGACTGTACTTAACAGCTGCACAGAACTGCCTTTATGGCCTAGTCGCTACTGAAGTGATGACGCCTGTCTGGGCAAATCCTACTTAATATGGTAGAGGGCCTCACAAAACTGAATATTGCACAAAAGGGTTCCACTCTAGCCGTTTCCCCTGCGTGCTGGATGTCTCAGCTTCTCTATACAGAGAAGCATTCATACATGTGAGCTCTCCTTCCCCATTTTAAGTAGTATGGTGCACACCCAGGTTTATCAGCATGGTAAGAACCAAGGCCATGCCTCCATTCGGTTGACACTAGAACTACCAGCAACCTGGTCCGAGAAGATCACAGAGTCAAAAGCCAGAACATTCTGTATACCGTAAAGAAAGCAGAGTTTACCCAGGGCAAGAAAAGCTGAAACTACATGACAAGGTTTGCATAAAGCATTGTCAAGCAATTAAAAATGTGCACAGCTGAGCAGCAGTGAAGGGGAACGCCACAAGGCACGTGCTCTCACTCATCGTGCTGGGGTGAATATGGAGCCAGCGCTGGCCGAATAGAACAGCGTACATCTTATGGGGTAACACATTTGCCCATGACCAAAGTATTGCTCAGTGGTCAAGGACTTCATGGTTTTCAGGCTTTGCCGCAGCACTAAGGATAGGTGAAACCCCCCACCCCACCCCACTTGACCCCATATATCCAGGAAGCAACATTAACTTAAGCCATTCTTTCTTTTCAGCAAACAAGCAGTGTACCTGGACTTTTCAGTTAAACTGAAAATCTGTTCTGCTCCTCACCTGTGTATAAAAGCTGGCCAATACTGAGAAGTGTGCAGGCCTGGTTGCTTATTTAAATCAAAGACTGTGAACTGCCCAGAGAGCTTTGACTGTTCGAGTGCATACAAATGAAATAAATAAATAAGATGGCATATTCTTTAGACATACCACATATTTTGCTTGTGAGGCCCTGCCTACAATGCACAGCCAAGCCTTTCCCTTATCCTTGTCATCCGGTTACTATGTCTCCGGAAGGAAGGGGGGGGGGGTAGGCTGGGGATTGGAACAGCTGATGTCTCGCTTGGGCGCCAGCCCTCCTGGGCTTGCCTTAGCAAGCAGGCAAGTGCAAACTCCCTCGCATTTGAATCCATCCTGCCTGCAGTCCCTAACAAGCAGAGCCGCAGGCGTGCCAGTGACACTGCGGAGTACGCCATGACACAATGAGCGAGTGGGAAAAGAGGGAAGTCCAAGTGGCAGTGCTGCAAATGCCACAGCCAAAGGAGCGCCAGGGCGTTTGGCATTTGCCAGCTGGCTTGGGACAAAACGCCTGCGTGCGGGTATCATGTTTCGACAGCCAGGGACAGATGCAGGAGCCCATCGGCAACAGCACCTTGGCATGCTCTAGACGGAGATTAAGACCTCGAGTGTGACACATGCTTAAGGCAAGTCGTGTCTCTTTCCAAAGGTGCCACTCTGCATTAGAGACGCAGGCATTAGAGACAGCCCGTTGCAGATGGGTCTGTTATCAGAAGAATGCCTCAAGGCAGGGAACAAAGGCAAGCATCCTGCAGCAATGCCAACAGGGCACAACTTTGCCAAGCCACTTCCCCTGGCAAGGGACAGCCCAGAAGAACAGAGCAGGAGGGGGGACCCCCCGTCACTCCACTCCGGATTGCAGGTGGAAGATTTAATGACATTGCTTCCCTCTGCCAGGCTGACTTCACGGTTAAGCCTTCACAAAGGCAGTCTCCATGCAGAACAGCTAAAGCAATGCTTGGCCTTGTCACACATTGTGCAAACGAATGAAATGTCATACAGAGACGTAGAATCTCTTCGTAATATCCTTTTTCTCCATCCCAGCATTATCTGCCTTCTTTATCCTTCAGACATAGCTGTCCTCCACTTCTGCCAAGCTACACAGAATCACAGAACTAGAACAGGCCACAATGTCATCGGGTCCAACCAAGTTAAACCCTCCCTCTCAGACGGCGGTCCAGGTGCATCTCCAGTATGGGAGAGCACATAACTTCCCTAGACTGCCAGTTCCATTTCTGTTCCAACAGTCAGGATTTTTTCCTGATATCCACCTGGAATCAGGCTTCCTACAACATGAGCCTATTATTCCATGTTCTGCACTCTGGGATGATCGGGAAGAGACCCTGGCCTTCCTCTTGGTGACAGCCTTTCAAGTGCTTGAAGAGTGCTATTGTACCTCCACTCTGTCTTCTCTTCTGCAGGCTGAACATGCCCAGTTCTTTCAAACCCTCCTCATAGGATCTGGTTTCTAGTTTCTGGATCATCCTTACTGTCCTTTCCTGAACTCTTTCCAGTTTGCCTGCATCTTTCTTAAACAGTGGTGGCCAGAATTAGGCACAATACTCCAGATGAGACCTAACCAGTGCTGAGTAAAGGGGAACTAGTACTTTGTAAGATTTGGAAGTGATACTTCTGTTAATGCAGTCTAAAACAGCATTTGCCCTTTTGGTAGCCATGTCACATTGTTGACTCATATTCAGCTTGTGATCTACGACAATTCCTTCTCAATTGCAGTATTGTTGACGCAAGTATTCCCCATCTTGCAATGATGCATTTGGTTTCTTCTTCCTAGGTGCAGAACTTGGCATTTGTCTCTTCTGAATTTCATTTTGTTGTTTGTGCCCCAGAACGCCAACCTATCAAGATTGCCTTGAATCTTCTAGGGTATTAGCTATCCCATCCAGTTTTGTGTCATCTGCAAATCTGATAAGCATTCCCTGCACTTCCTCATCCAAGTCATTAGTGAAAATGTTGAAGAGCCCCGAGCCCAGAACAGAACCCTGCAACACCCCCCTTTTTGCCTCTCCTGTTTGAGAAGGTGCCACTGATGAGCACTCGACGAGTCCAATTCTGCAGCCAGCTCTGAATCCAACAGACAGTCGTTCCATCTAGCTCACTCTCTGCTCGTTTGCTAAGGAGGATATCATGGGGCACTCGGTTAAAAGCTTTTCTATGTCCACAGCATTCCCACAGTCCATCAGGGAGGTTACCCGATCGCAAAATGAAGACATATTAGTCCAGCAGGATTTGTCCCTGAGAGATCCATGCTGGCTTCCAGTCGTCCCTGCACTGTTTCCCGGTGTTTGCAGACTGACTGCTTCACAGTCCGCTCCAGAATTTTCCCAGGGATCGACGTCAGACTGACTGGGCTGCAGTGCCCAGGTGGTTCTTCTCCTTTTCCTTTCTTGAGGATAAGGACGACATTTGCCCTTCCCCTGTCCTCGGGCACTTCCCCGTCCTCAGAGGTAATGGGCAGCGGTTCTTCTGCCGGCTCCTTGGAAGACTCCAGGGTGGCATTCAAGTGGTCACCTGACATCACTGCACATGCTGCACTTTGTTGATGGAAATGGGTAGCCAACAGAAAAGCTGCAAACTCAAAGCCTTTTGCAGGCAAGTCCTGTGCACTGTGTGATGGGTTCAGCACTGGGCCAGGTGGCCACAGGTGCCATTTCTGTATGGCACCTGGCTTGCTGTGCCATGGAGATGCAGGCAGCAGGGATAGTTTGAAGGTCAGACAACCCTCAAATAACCCATGCCACCTGGGTTAACCTCAAGGCACCATATGAAAATGGCACACACAGGCACCAAACACAATGCACCAACCATATGTCTCCTTCCATAGACACCTGCCCATCCCCTAAGATCCTTGCCTGAGGTCCTTCTTCGGGAGCCCCCTTTGAAGGAGATAAGAAGAGTGGATACTGGGTCTTTCCTGTGGTAGCACCCGGACCCTGAAACCTGCTCCTCAGACAGGTGCACCTGACACCTATGCTTTACTCATTTTGGTGCCAGGCCAAACCCTTTTTATTTTCCTTGTATTTTAAGGATTAATTATGAGTTTTAATGTTGGTTTTATTAGATATTTATATTATGTTTTTGTGTGCTGCTATCGTACTGTATTGTATCACCATCCTGAGACTTTTGTATAAGATGGGATAGAAATGCCCCAAATAAATAAATAAAATAAACTACCAGGTTGCTGTGCCGGAAAACCTGAGATGAAACCTGTAATTTTTTTCAGCTGGCACAAAGATCATTGCTACCACTTGTGCCCACTGAATGGCTACTCATTAGCTTATCAGAAAAGGCTGATACTTCACTACAGCAGCAGTGAAAGAATACTGTCCATACTTATCTGGACTCCATTACCTGAAGGAGCGCTTACATCCATATATGCCCGACCGCCCCTTGAGATCTGCGGGAGAGGCCCTTCTCCAGGAACCCTCCGTGAAAGAAATTAGGAGGGTAGGTACTTGGAGGAGGGCTTTCTCTGCGGTGGCGCCCAATCTATGGAATGTGCTCTCCAGAGAGGTCCGCCTGGCGCCGTCGTTATTTGTTTTTCGGCGCCAGGCAAAGACCTTTTTATTTAAACGTCATTTTAATTGTTAACAATATTTACTTATTTATCTGGCCAGGGCGACTTCTTTTCTTTTCTATCTTTTCTTTTATAACTTCTTTTATATCGTTTATATATATATATATATATATATATATATATATTATTAATTTTAATTTTATATTGTTATTTTTGTATTGTATTGTGTTGTAAGCCGCCCCGAGGCTTTGGCAAGGGGCGGCATAGAAATGTTCTAATTATTATTATTATTTCCCAAACTCCTGCACCCTTACAAAGGTTGCCAATCAGAATCTGATGAGAATATGGAAACTTTGTCTTTATGAACACTATTACAAGGAAGAACAGCCACCTCCCCTTACTGCTGCACATACATACTTTGTGTTTAACTGTGTTTACATATTTTGTGTTTAATTTCATATGGCAAGCTGCTATGGGAGAGGATTCCCCCTGAAGGCAACAAAGAAATACTACTAATAAAGTAAAAGGAGAACAGAAAATACCTAGTTATCCTTCATTACCAGTGAGGAACCCTTTTCCCTATGTTATATTGATCTACTGGTGAACAATTTAAGTTTAAACTGCAAACTCTCTTTCGCCTGTATTAACTCTGTAAAGAACCATGTCAGTTAATGGCACGATATTATGATCAGTCTCCTCGGAAGTCCGTTAGCCTTACAGCAACTCTGCAAATGCATCTCGCCGGAGCACATGCACTTGCAGTGCTCCCCTGCCGGGCATCACCAAACTTGGCAACGCCTCCCCCCACCCTGGCAATCCGGCCGAGGAGGAGGAGGAGGAGCCGGATTGCAAGCAGGCAGACCCTCCCCGCCCCATTAACGCAGCCCTAACAAAGCTGGGACGGGTCCAAGGCGACAGGCAGCAAGCCCCCCCCCCGCATCATTCCGCGCCTCTAAGCCAAGGGCGCCCCCCCCCAACATTCCAGACCTGCGGGCGGGGACTGGTCGCGCTCCCCCCTCCATAAGGCCAGCCGCTAAGCAGGGACACGAGGGGTCGCACGCAAAACGAGCCAACTTCTCCCCCGCCCCCCCGCAACTCGGCCAGGGGGCGGGGCCAGAGTCCCTCCTCCTCCCCCCTCAACCGAAGAGACGACAGGGCCAGCCAATCCAGTGTCTCGCTCCCCTCCCCGGAGTGCGCGCGGCCAACCGGTGCGCGCGGACCGGCGGGCCCCGCCCCAAGCGCCTTCCCGCACCGGGCCAATCGCGGAACGGGACACAAACCCTCCTCCCTTTCCCCTTTTCCCCTCACGACGGGCGCCCTCGCTGCCCCCGCCCTCTCCTCTGCCGCCTCACCCGCGGCTGCTCCGCCGCTCAGGAGTCCGCCCGCGCGCTCTCGCGGAGCCGGCCCGAGGCTTCGGGGTGCGGCAGCCGCCGAGCCAGGCCACCCCACTGCTCTCCCCCTCAGCGGCGGCTGCGGGAGCTTTTCAAAAGTCCTCCCGAGTCCGGAACCGGAGCCCCGCCCCTTCCCGCGCCCCGCCCCTCGCGTCACCAAGATGGCGGCGCGGCGGGGTGCTACTACGCCTGCGCGGCAAAGGAGGCGGGCGGAGCCGAAGAGGAGTTTCGCGGCAGGACCGCGAGGGTGGCGAGTTCGAGTCCCGCCGGTGTCGATAGCCGGTCGTTTGTCAATCTGCTTCTCCCTAGACTGCCTGGTAGCAGAAGCTCTCTGGCTGGTTCACCGCATTCCAAACTCTCAAATGCAACCTGATGAGGTGAAATGTAAACGTGTCAAACTGCCATATAAAATGTGAATTGAAGCATGGGAGCAATGCAAAGATTTAACATGCGGTAACGGTGCAATCTCGTGTATGTTCAATCGGGGGAGGGGAAAACCTCGTGCAGCCAGATTTGCAACAACAGAAGCTGAAAGACTAAAATGCTTGGGAGAACAAGGTTTTCCTATGGCCCTGAAAGAAACAAGGTCAGTGTTGCGTAAGCCCTTTTCTCTCTTTAAAAAGGAGATGATAACCATGAAAATGCTTTGGATAACTGGAATTGTTGCTGCAGGAGTAGAAATTTCAGACTTGGGAGTAGTTGCCGCCAACTTCTGAAATTAACTGAAAGTTGCAGGCAATTATCCATTTGCAAAAATAAAATCCGAGATACCTGAAAGCTTCGTATCTTCATCCCCATGCTGCAGATGATTTGCACTAGAATCCCATCATCCCTAGAAAAATCGATTAGTGGTCAGGGATTATGGGAGTTCTTATCTAACACATCCGAGGCTATTAGATGGGGAAAGAGTGATTTATTCATTCTTGCAAACCAAAAGCAGTATTATTTCCCTGTATGATGTCTGTGAACCATCCTAACCATAAAGCAAACTGCTGCCCTCTGGGAAAAGGTCGAATACTGCCATGCACAAAGCTCTGCTTATTTTCCACCTTTGGACAGAAGGATAAGTCTGGGAAATGCTTTCTTACCATTTATAAACTAGAAGACTTCAGTTCCAGATTTTGAAAGCCACATTGCAACTATTTGATTAGGGCATTTCACTGTCACTGAAAAGTACGGACTTGCAAGCTGAGTTTTAAAAACTCAGTGCTATACATATCTACCAGGACAGAAGGAAATCCCAGCGATTTCAGCAGGACTTACAGAAATCCCAGTGATTTCAGCAGGAGTCCTGTGTCCAGTTCTGGGCACCACAGTTTAAGAACGATGAAGACAAACGGACGGGTTCAGAGGAGAGCAACAAGGGTGATCCTGGACTGGAAACAAAACCCTGTGAGGACGGAATGAAAGAGCTGGGCATGTTTAGCCTGCAGAAGAGAAGACTGAGGGGAGATAGGAGAGCACTCTATGAGTACCTGAAAGGCTGTCAGAAGAGGAAGGCCGGGATTTCCCATTCATCCCAAGTGCAGGACACAGAATAATGGGCTCAAGTTACAGGAAGCCAGATTCTGGCTGGAGATCATGAAACATTTCCAGACTGTTAGAGCAGCATGACAATGGAACCAACCACCTTGGGAGGCTGTGGGCTTTCCCACCCTGGAGGCATTCATGATGCAGCTGGACAGCCTCACAGAGCAACACACTTGTTCACTTGGTTCGTTTTACTTCGTTCTGTTTGTTTTAGTTTGCTTTGTTCCACATTCTCTTTTATGTATTTGTTTATGTTAAGAAAATAAAGATATATGAGTGATACACTGAGCAGGGGGTCGGAACTTCCAGCCCCTTCCAGCTCTGCTACTGTATGATTACCCCAGAAGTAGGTGGAGGTTTGCAGCCATTTTGTAGTACTACAAAGACTGGGTGTGTGTTGTTAATTATAACTCATCGGTCGAACTAGAGGCATCCTGCTATTATGCATGTTCAGTGGGATTCCTAAGCGATAGTGCTTTTGGAAGCAAAATTCTTCTTCTTGAGTTTTTACAGGTAGGAATGAAAATGACTAACTGGGAACTGCTTGCCGTGTGGTCTTGTCAATTTCAGTGGCTGATGGCTGTTGCTAACATAACTAAAAATGCACCAGACACTGCTCAGCAAATACAACCTCTGTTGTGGGATCACACTGCAAAGGGTCACAAAGGATGAAGGGCAGAAGCCAGCTGAGAGCCAACAGGACCAGGCAGGAGAGCAGGAAAGCCCTGCTCTCATGCCGCATTGACCGGAAGAAGTCCTGACCGGGTCAGGCAAGTTGTGGAGGGGAGACAATTTGCTTGCTCCCTGTCTTGCAAAACCAGGACCCCAAAGGTCATCCAGTGGCGCTGACTTGTGCAGGATCTGGGTCATTGGAAAGGGAGGACTTTTTACTCCAGCTTAAACAACAGAATTCACTACCACAAAAGCCAGTGATGACCACCGCTCCGGACGGCATTAAAAGAGGTTTAGAAGTATTCATGGAAGACATGGCTATCCATGTTGACCATTCCTGACGCTTCTGTACGGCCTCCAGCGTAAGTAGCAGAACGCCTAGGTGCGCATTGGTGGACTCGAGGGCATTCACACTCAGGCCCTGCCTGCGGGTTTCCTTCGGTTTGGCCCAGAATGCCGCTTCACCCAGACCCAAATGTGCCTTTTCCCAGGCCGCCGCCGTGCCTCTGCCCCCACAAGTGCCTGCAGGGTCGCTTTGCAGAAGCAGCTCGTCCTGAGCCGTTCCCCGAGCAGCAGCAGCACAGCGCTTTCCCTGCGGGCCATTTGCAGTGACGCGTCTCTCCCGGGCCTTGCGTGGCAGCACCGCACCATCCTTCCGTGCCCCTGCTGAGTCTGCGTGAGGAACGCCCCCGAGGCGTTTGCAACAGCTGCCTGTGTGTTGACAGGAACGCTTGCGCCCCTGTGTGCTGCAGTGGCGTCGTTGGCCAGGGGTCTGCAGCGCTTAGACCTCCAGGCGCTGTTGGAAGGCAGCTTCCAACATCCTTCACTACGTGTGCGTCCACCTGCCCTCCACACCACCACCACCACCGCGGCAGCCAGCTCCGTGTTTCGCTGGAGCAAGCTATGCCTCGTTGGCCTTCCAAGATGCAATGACCTCGGACAACTGGCCCCGTCGAAGCCGAGCAGGAAGATCAGCCAGGGTGGGCCAGAAAAGCCAGCAAGGGCAGATCAGCTCGGCCCAACCGTAGATAAATACTCGTTTTCAACCTACCATGCTTCCGTTCTGATCTCCCTCCTTTCCCTTTTCCCATACTGTTGTACAGTCTTGTCTATGGATTGGTGATGGATAAGGGTCCAGCAGAGGGCAACAAAAATGATCCAGGGTTTGGAAACACTGAGGAGAGTCTCCTCTCCCACGAGGAGAGACAGAGAACTCGGCATGTTCAGCCTTGAGAAGAGAAGGCCAAGGGGGGACATGGTATCCCTCCATAAGCATCTCAAAGGCTGTCACCAAGAGGAAGGCCAAGACCTCTTCTTGCTGATGCCAGAGAGCAGGACACAGAAGAATCAACTCAAGTTGCAACAACTCAGATTCAGGCTGGACATCAGGAAAAGCTTCCTCGCTGTCAGAGCAATACGGTAAAACCTTGGATTGTGAGCATAATTCATTCCGGAAACACGCTTGTACTCCAAAGCACTTGTATATCAAAGCGAATTTCCCCATAAGGTTCAATGTAAATAAGGTTAATCCATTCTGTAACTTTTTTTCTTTAATCACAAAAATTTGAAGTGGGTGCACTCGAGGGAGATGGGTGCTCTCGGGGGGGAGCCGGGTGCGATCGTGGGCGCGCTTTATGGGGGAGGATGCTGTACTCACACCCACAGCAAGAGAAGAACCGATGCTCAGTTGTGACATGAAGCTCAGCAGACAAAGCGCACATAATACTCGTACTGCAAGATATCGCTCGTTTATCAAGTTAAAATTTAGAAAAACTTTGCTCGTCTTGCAAAGCACTTGCAGACCAAGTTACTCACAATCCAAGGCTTTACTGTTCAACGATGGAACCAGCTGCCTGGAGAGGTGGGGGCTCTCCCACACCGGAAACGTTCAAAAAGAAACCGGGCAGCCCTCTGCGTGGGAGGGTGTGACTTGGCGTCCTGCAACAGCAGGGGGTGGACCTGCTGGCCCCCTTGGCCCCTTCCAACTCTGTTCTATGATTCTATGAAGACTGATGGGACTTGTAGTCCAATACTTCTACCATGTCACCAGGTTGGGGAAGGCAGTTTATAGTGTGTGGAGGCATGGTCCTAATTTTTATTTGTACTTTTATTTCCTTTAAAAGTACATATTGGAAAGACGATTTGAAAAGCGAGTTAAAAATAACAATGTCAAAACTTGCCCTGGGATAAGGAAGCTGTGGGGGGATACACTACTCGGAAGTGATTTAGGTCCTGGATCCCTGCCTCCACTCAATGAGCACCCAAGGAACTCCTCCTCCTCCTCCTCCTCCTCCTCCTCCTCCTCCTCCTCGTGGGTTCTCAGGGACCGTCTGGCTCGTTCCTGCTGGAGGCAGAAAATGGCCAGATGGCTCTCTGGATGATCCTGCAAGGCAAGGCCTTGTCTCGACTCGCCCTGCATGGAGCAAGGCGTGGCTTGGGAGCAGATCTCCATGCAGGCAAGAAACGTCCTGTTGCCTTTCCCCGTCTCTCACTTATCCTGGGAACTTCATCTGCAAAACATGCCTTCCATGGGCAATCGATAGTTCCCGTGCTTGAGCAGCTGCTGCCTGGGCTGTGTTGGCAATTAAGAATTGCACAGAAAATAAAATAATTATTGATCGCTGCCAGCAAATACATTAGCCAAACCTGGGTCCAAAGAAGGACAGATCAATGGTGCTGATCACACCGGGCTGAGGAAGTGTCATGGTGTCGAGAGATTCCATTAATCAGCTCTGTCGTTCCAACGGGGAGAAGGTTTAATATGCACGTGCTTCCATCATCCATGTCTCGAGGTGAAGAGGATGCTAAGAAGTGGCTCTGCAGGAGCAGGGGCTGGGGCACTGACAAAGAAAGCGCTCCAAGCTTGGGGGAGGTGGGGGCAGGCTCCTTCTGTCCCGGTAGGGCTGAAGTGGTGTATCACCTGCAGCTGAAGGAAGGAGGCCCTGGACACTGAGTCTCCCTGAGGCTCGAGATATTGTCCTGGGTCCAGGAGCACCCCAAGCTGGGGACCCATCCAGGGCAGGTCGGGGCCTCCTAACCGGCCGGCCGATCTGCCTGCCGACAGCACCTCCGCCTTTGCTGGAGTCCAACCCACAGCAGATCCAAGTGACTTTATCTGCAAAATGGTGAGCAAATTCAGCACAGCGAGTCCCTGAGGGTTCTGTGGAGCCCTTCACTGGTCCAGATCCTGAACCTCTAGCGAAAGCTCGGCTGGATGACACTGAGAAAATCTATTTTATTTATTAAAAGCTTTTCTATCCCATCCCCTACAAATGTCTCAGGACAGCTAAAGTGTGGTGAGGGGGCCAAATGCCAATGTCTCGCCAGCTTCACTGCCACGGAAGAGGCTCGGTAAGGAGCTCCGAGCCGTGTTCAGTCCGGCTCCTGGCGGGATCGCTTCCACGGGCGCCCCGGCCATCTCCCCTCTTGCTTCATTGCACGCACGTGGTTCAAAACCCAAAAAGCACCGACCCCAACACAGCGCCTGATTCTTTATTGGTTTATTACATTTTTATCCTGCCTTTTTTCTTTTCAAAAGACTCAACACGGCTCCCATCACTCTCCTCCTGCCCTCAGCCTGGTCTTCTCCCCACAACAACCCTGTGAGGTAGGCTGGGCCGAGGCTGTGACAGGCCCAAAGCCACCCAGCTGGTTCCAAGGCCGAGTGGGGACCAGGACCCAGATGCCTGAGCCCAGGCCTGTGCTCTTAACCGCCACACTAAAGACGATGATCTCATCTTCAGGGGAAGCTTTGGTCTGAATGGCAACTCACATGAAGACATTGCGCTAGGATAGCTTCTCCTCTGGGAAGTCAGTTCTGAAAATGTTAGCATGTTTTTCTTTTGTCCACACCTGACAAACTGGACTACTGTTTATTTGGGGCCTGTTCTCAAAGCAGAACTGCTGTATGCAAAAAACCCCACGTCTTCTTTTAGGTGCACCTTGAAGGCAGCAAACTGTTCTGTGTGACGTGCAGGACATAAATGAGCGTACCAAAGGGCCCTGAGGGCCGTTGGAGCTTTTGCAGCTGTGCCCAAAGCCAGTTCCGCTCACCCACCTCTGAGCCGAGACCACATCCAATCGCAGCGAGGAAACCAGTAAGCGATTCATCAAATGTCCACTCAGCCGCAACAAATACAGCTCAATGGCCATTCTTGCTGTGTGGTTGGGCACCTCCTGTCTTCTGGGTGGCCGCAGTTGCTGATGTTGCTGGTGCAGGGGCAGTGTCTCCCCCCATGTACTAAAAGCACTCTTCTTTTCTAGAACCAGTTGCACAATCCAGTTCGAAGTGCCAATTTCACCTCCTGAAATACCACCCTTCCCTCGTAAACAGCCCAGGATTACATTCGCAAGGGCGTCTTCCAACACTGCTGTCCCCACACGCCACTGATTACGGACAGCCTGTCAAGGATGGAACATGCAGGGAGGTAAAGTTTCCTGGGAAAGGGGAAGGTATTCAGCCACCTGTGGGTGGGATTCTTCTTTCCTTTTTTTGCTACAGTCAAAGGGATAAAACCCCAAATTCTTTCTATGCCATTTCAAAGGAATCTGCAAGTTCGGGTGAATTCTCGTCAAAAACTCTGAAAATCTCAGTCACCTGCATCACCCACAAGGAATAAGTACTGCTCTCCTCAGTGTCTGCCTGAGGAGAGCAGTACTTCTCCTAAAGGTGAGGATCTGGCCCTGAATCCCTGTGAACATGCAAATGCAGACACAGGGATCAAATCGGAGACTTTCGGGAGCTGAAGCACTCAAAGCCTGGCTAGACACGTTTGCCACTTCTGCTTTATCCAGAACTGTGTGGGCAGGTTAAATCACCTGTTCTTTCTCTCCTGTTTATGAAGAAAAGTGTGAGTTTTTGTTTTCTTACTAAAAACAAAACGATCCATTTTCCCCCTCTTCCTCCGGAAAAGGCTTCAGTGCAATCCGATGGAGGTGGAGCGCCACACAAGGAGCCTAGAGGTGGGCAGGCTGCAGCGTCCCCAAGCTCTCTGGCCCAGTGGGCACTCTTGCAATTTTGCAAGGATGTCCCGGGCATTTTGACACCCAAACTGCATTTCCCAAAGGGAAGCCGGTGAGGCTAGAGAAAAATCACTCGCCGACGCACCAAGTGAAACACAAAGGTGTGCTTTTCGAACCCAAATATAGAAGGCACTGGAGAGCCAAACGTTGCTTTCAACACAGCAACCTCTTGTGTATTTAAAAATCTTATTAAATAAAATAAAAACCAGGATGGGAAGGGATGGCCGGTATGGGGAGAGGCGTCTGTAGGCATACTGCAGCTCAGAGAACCATGTTGGCCCCAAATCGTACAGGGCCTGAAATTTCTCTCCAGACTCCAGTAACACAGCTTAAAGCCCAGAACTGGGAATCTGAGCATGTGATTCCTGCTGAGGTTGCTGAGTGCGGAAGATAAATTACTGTCTGCAGCCGTGCGTGGTGGACCATAAGCAATGAGGGCTACTGGAAGTCTTTCAGAAACAAAACGGGGGCTGTTTGTCACAACTGGGCTGGCTTCAGAGCATCTGTTGGTGTGCCGCTGCCAGGCAGCAGCTGTGCACGTCTGCCGGCCCTCAGAGAGTGGAGCCTCCAACAACAGGGACACCAAGAAGCCATTCCTGGTCCCCCGAGGGCCCCCAACGAACAGGCTGGCCCCGCGAAGCCACCTGCAACGGACTCGGGAAAAGCCGGGTGCAGCTTGGAGGGGCTGAGCTTCCAGGACTGCCCTGCAGAGCCACGCCCGTTGTCCCCAGTCAGAGCCACACGCACAAGATGGCTGCCTGTGGGCCTGGAACTGGGCCAGGCCGCCTCGTCCCCGTATCTTCTCCAGGCGGGGCGGGGCATAATCCCCGTGAGCCCTGGCCCGGGCACAGGAGCCCGGCTGGGCCAGTGGCGGCTGCCTGGGCAGCTCTGTGGGCGCCCCAGGGCCGCCAGCAGCCAAACCGGGGACGCCTCCGCCAGCGCAGCCCGTGGCGCCCTCTGCCGCCGCCGCCACGCCTGAGTCCAGCGTCCGGCCCACATGCTTTCCCGAGATGCGCTTGTTGCGATGCAAGCGTTTTGGGAGGCCTGGTGCTGAGCGAGCCGCTAAGATGATCCATGGACTGCTCCACAGACCTGCTTCTGGGGGGATGGGAACGGCCGCGGCGGGTGTCCTGAGCCACGTCGGCACAGCCACCTCCCTCCTTCGGGCTCTGCACTCCTGGGGAGCTCGGCCACTGGGGCCAGCCCTCCCCGTTTTACCCCTGCCCCTGCAATGAACCAGCTGGGAAGGTGCCTGCGGGGCGGGGGGCAGGCTCCAGAGAAGGGCACAGGCACCCCACCGAGCCTTCCTTATGTCGGGAAGCACACCGACGACTGCCTTCCCCTGCCTGCTCCTTGGGCAGCTTTAGCAAGAAACGTTCACTGCAGAGGAAGACTGGATCCCGGGCCCAAAGGAACAACCTGCCAGACCCCTTTCTTGGCACCCATTTCATGGCGCTGTCATGGCGCTGTCACCAGGCACCGATGCAGCCCAGCTCAGGGGTATTTTACCCCAGGGTTTGTTTGATGTCCTAAGGACACAAGAAACGCCACGCTGGATCAGACCCAAGGTCTGGTTGGTCCAGCTCTCTGCACACACGGTGGCAAACCGGCTGCCCACGGGACCCCTCCGGCAGGATGGGGGCAAGGCCTCCTCCTGCCCAGCTCCTCGGCGGCCGTCGCGTGCAGGCATGCCCCTCTGGCAACGGAGGTAGCCCCTAGCCAGCAAGGCTACTAGCCACTGATAGTACCACCCCCACCCCAAAACTGGCCAGTCCCCTTTGAAAGCCATCCAGATCAGCAGCCATCGCTGCTTCCTGGCCAGACTACGTCCCCAGGGTCACTCACAGGTCAAGCAGCTTGCAAGAGGAGGATGTGAGAGTCCCGCACGTGGTGAATTAGCAGTCCAAACAAGAAGGGGATGAGTTGGCAGTAGGGATTACATTTCGGAAGTCTGAGAGTACCAGCTGCATCCCCCAGAACCTGTCACCACTCACACTTCCTTCCAAACACCTGCTGAAATAGCGAGCTGGGAGGGCAGCCAGCTTCAGCTCATGGGATGAAGGAACGAGTTCCCCTGTACTCAGCACTAGTCCGACCTCACCTGCAGTCCCTGGTCCAGTTCTGGGCACCTGAGTTTTAAAAAGATGCAGAAAAGCTGGAAGGGTGCAGAGGAAGATGCAGGCACTGGAGGCCAAGCCCTGTGGGGAAAGACTGGGAGAACCGGGCATGTTCATCTCAGGAAGAGAAGACCTGAGGCTGAACCTGAAGAGATGGGACAGCCCTCTGCAGGTAGCTCAAGGGCTGCCACAGAGGGGAAGGAGCAGATCTCTTCCCGACTATTCCAGAGTGCAGGACACGGAACAATGGACTTAGAAGAAACCAGATTTAGACTAGACACTGGCAGTACGACACTGGAACCTATTTCTGGGGAAGCTGTGGGCTCTGCCATACTAGAAACATCTGGACAGTCATCTGAGTGAGATGGTGTAACCTGGGTCACCCCCCTGCTGTTGCAGGTCACCAACGGCCGTCTGGCCCCTGCCGACTCTATAATTCTCTGAACTCTGCCCTCCAGGAAGTTTCTTGCCTCACAGACCTGCCTTGTGATCTGTCACAGCGGAATAAGTCCCTCTGGATTTTGACTGGCGGTGTGGAGGATGCTAAACCACGGAGGAATCTTCTGTTATGCTGCTGCAATTGCAAGGGACTACGAGTAGTGCTACCCCCGGCTCAGCCCGGCAGGCGAGTCTCCTACAGGCCATCTCGAAAGACTCTTCCTTTCCTTCACCCGAAGCTGAGAGGCTGTTTCTGTTTTAGCAGAGACATGCCAAATACACCAGGCTCCATCGCCAGTGGCCTTGTTCAAATGCAACCAGAACTCCCCAGACTTTCCTTCCAACCATTTCTGCATAAAACGGTTATGCAAAGGGAGGGCGCCCCCTCGAGGAGCCGTGAGCAAACGGCAGGATGAGGCGAGCGGCCCTTTTGCGCTCGCCTCCATCCCGAGGAATTGTTCTGAACCGCCCGGAGAGCTTTGACAAGAGGGTCACACAGAAGCAAAATTAACCATCACCCCTGATCTCCAAAGAACGTACATTAGCTGGGGCACCTTTGGAGATCCTGGTGAAGGAATGAGGATTCCAGTAGCAAAGAAAAATGTGCCACAAAAAATAATTTAGACCATGATATAGATAGATACCCAGGGTATCAGTTGCAATGCAATCAGCTCAGCTATGGCTCATCAGATTTAAATAAATACAATTTTGTGAGAAGCGCCAACACTTTTTCCTTTTTTAAAAACTTGTGTTTACAACCTACTGATTTTAAAAGCCTCTGGCTTGAAGCATCAAGTGAGGAAGTCCAAGGAGGAAGCTGTCCCCCCCCTTCCCCTGCAGCCCTTCCCACCTTCATGAGGAAGGACGGATGGCTGGACACGTGCCCACTGGGTGCCTCTGAGCACTGGAGGTATTTTGCATAGGCCAGGAAGTCATTTCATTTGCAGAGAAACCTGCAGCACTAGCAACTTTAAATGTGCAAAGCATTATTCTGGTTTCACAGGTCTCCATCCGTGTAAGGGGGAATGGTGAACAGTGGGCTCAGAAGGGAAACATGTGACACAAAAGCAAGACAACTGGAGAACTCACAGATGTGGGAAATGCTCACAGGGTCTTCTGCCTCTCCCATGTTATCTCTGCTGCAACACTGGGCATTTTTACTTGGGAGTAAATCTCAGTCACTGGAGTGGGGTTTATTTCAGAGGAAACACTTGTAGGATTGGAGTCAGCCAGCTACAAGGCTCTGCCAATCGCCCAGCCAGTGCAAGAGTCTGCAGGGACTCCAGGCACCCTACATATGCTCAGAGGAAATGCACCAACCTCAACAACGTGCTTGAAAACAGAATGTTTATCCTTATGGCAGTGACCTTATCTCTGCCAGTACTGGGGTGAAAGTCTTGTTTAACTGAGTCTACCTGGGAGGTTTTTCACCAGATTTGCCTGCTAATAATGCATACTTCTGTTCGCTACCATTCTTTTCAACACGCCTGACCTTTTATAGCATGCAACTCTCTTCTCCGTTAAAAAACTCTGGCTGCCTTGCTTTGAACACACTGTGAGAAGGCAGGGCTCTCGCGAGGGGACAATCGTGCCAGTGAAATTGAAGACAGGCGAAGAAAAGGGAGACCAAGCAAGAGATGAGCTGACTCCATGCAGCAAGCCCCGCGCTCAGATCTAGAACAGCTAAAACGAGATGGCGAGGACGGGGCTCTCGGGGGCTTTCACTCGTCCGGTTGCCAGAGGCCAGAGACTTGACGGCACATAACATTTGTTGCCACTTTCATTGCTCTTATGTGCATCCTTGCAGGGTTTTTCCGCTTTGCATCGTTGGGCACTGCCTTGACAACTCGATGCCAGGGTAGATCAAGGCGGGCAGCGAAGAACTCAATGTGTGCTGTGAACATTTGTGCACAGAAGTTTGCAATCTCATCCTGTCCTCAGAAGTTACTCCCACCTGGGGTTTATTCGTGTGTGCAGGGGAAGTAACACTGTTGTGTATTTGGAATATGGAGTTGCATCTTTTTACTGTTTCCCATTGGAAATATTGTGGGAGGGGACCGGGCTGGGCGGGGGCTGCACCAGATTCCTGTTCATAGGAAAACAGCAGGGAGAATAAGACCAAGCGGATGGCTCCTGCTTTGCGGCACAAATCACAAGCAAGGTCAGGCAGGTGCTCTTGTGCAGGGAGGCGTGCATGAATGGCTCAAGCCCGGCTGGGGACTCGCCCGCTTCTCACGCTCCACCTGCAAGATCAGGTCTGAATCCCGATCCAACTTGCGTGTCACCCGGAGAAAGTTCTTCACAGCGATCCTGAGTGCTGCTTTGCTTGCTCCGCGCGCCAACTTCAGCGGGATTTCATGCCCGCTCGCAGTCTCGCAACGCTTGCAGGATCGCAGCCCAACGCATCCGGAGGATATGCGGCCTCCTGGCTTTTTCCGACCCTCCCCCAAATTCAAAAAACCTGAAAACTGTGTACAAGTTTGCTTCTACAAGGCCTGCAAACGGGATGCGCCCCGCCCTGCTCTTCCGGCGCCCCCCAGAACTCTCAGGCTGGCCACGGCCCGGCCCGTCCCGCCCGACGGCAACGCTGCCGCAGAGCGCCATAAGAGTGCCTGGCATGCCTGGCCCGAGCGAGTTCACACCTGCAGCCAGGCATCAGGCACGTGTACTCGGAAGCAAGGCCCGCGGCCTTCGGCGAGCCCCGCTTCGCGCCGAGTATGCACAGAAGCGCAGCTCGTGTTTTCCCGACTGCTGGGGGCTCGTGCGTACCAAGCCATCCCTGGCGCCAAGGCCGTTGCAGGCACGGAGCGCTCTGCCGCCTCTGCACCGTGCCTGGACCCAGCTCCGGAGGAGAGCACCGGCCATCCTGATCCCCACTTCGCACGGCGCCCACGGTCTGCAACGAAGAAGCCAGTACCTTAGTTTTCTTTTTTCCTCTTCCCTCCCCATCGCCTTTCCTTTTGTATCGTCGCCTTTTGCTTTTATTTGCAAGCTTGCGGGCGAGGACTGCTTTAAGGAGTATCCGTGTAAACCACCCGTGGGGCCCTTTCGGCGGGAGGACGGGATTTAAAAAAGCCCAGTATAAGTCATGACCATAAATGATGCAATACTCACAGGCGAGATTCCAAATATTTAATATTTACGAGAGCGTGCAAGCAAAGAGCGCAGAACGGATCACGGTGCGCACGCGCGGCGGGCGAGCGGTGCATGCCGCTCTTTCCCCGCCTGCCTCCGCTCTATGGCTCCACTCTCCGCCACGCCCCCCCACTCTCGCGAGACTTGCTGCGCGGCCCTGCCCGGCCTGCTTCGCCCCTTCGCGGAGGCGCTCGCCGGGATGGCGTCCGACTCAGACGCCGAGGACCTCTTCTACGACGCTGCTGAGGATGTCGCCCAGCACGGAGGGACCCCATCGCCGTGAGTCTGTGGGGAAGGAAAGTGGCGGGCGCGGGCGCGGGGGGAGGAGCAGCAGCAGCGCGCACGCAATCCGCATTGACTCTGGATTAAGCCTCACCCCGGATTGCCTACACTAAGAGGTTTGGCAGCCAGCTCTCGCTGCCCAACCCCACTCCAAACTGAAAGTAGCGTTGGGAGAGGAAGAGGAGTAGTGGAGAAACAGCAGCGTGGCTACTAGGGCTAACCTAATCTGTATTGAAGCCGTAATTCGGATTATACCCGGCCGTCTCCGACTTCTCTAGCAGTCTTTCCCCCTTTCCCCCTATGCCTCTTGCCTTCCTCGTTCCTTTCCCCATCCTCTGCTGCCTCCTTTCTCACTCGGATGGTTCCTCTCCTGCCTTTCCTCCGGGTTCGTCCGTCTTCCGCAGCCCCGGACCCTCCTGCGATCTGGGCAAGGGCGGTTCAAGCCCAGCCAGAGCCGGCTGGAGCAACGGCGTCGCGCCCAAAGTCCAGCAGCTGACCTTGCAGAAAGACCACCCTAAAGAGGGACATCTGGGACACCTTCCCGAGCATGCCCAGCCAGCTTCCCCTTCCTCCTGGATTTCCTTCCTGAAAATCCGCCAGATCCCCTTCCCCACATTTAGGCCTTCTTTCTAAGCATGTACCTTGAAAAAGGAAACTCTGCATATGTTTCAAAGTCTCTCGTTTCAGTGCCATGCCTTTGCCCCTTCTTTCTTTTTCTTTTTGTCCAGCTTCCCACCCCACCCTTCAAACTCTGCAGGCTTCCCTGCCCACCTGCTTTCTACTTTCCCAAATATACAGTCGCTATGTCATTGCTGGGCACAGGCCTGTTCCCCTCTCTTGATCTGGGCCTCTCCCCAAAAGATCTGGGATGAGTTGCAGGATTTCTGCTCGTGCACAAGCTGTCATCCCTAAAGTCTGGTCCACAAGCCTTTCTCCCTACATGGGGCAAGTGGAAGTCCCTGCTGTATCCCCATCTCTTTACACATATATAGGCTTTCTTTTATTGCATTGCTTCACCCTTTTCACCAGACTCTGGGGTCAGTATTGCTCTCTGTCTCCCCCCAGTTGCTTCCAGATCCCTGTACCATTCCTTCTGCTGTTGCTGTTGAACCTCTCTGCTCCTGCTCTTCATGTATGATTTTTGCCTCTTATCCAGGCTTGTTTATTCTAATGCTGCCATTTCCCTTCTTGTTCTCAACCTTGCCCCAGTTTGGTGGCTGTCGTTTTGTATATTGTTTTGCTGCCCTCCAACTGGCTGGATCTCAGATACACCAAATTCCAGTTTTCTGTTCACCTGCTCGGGCAAACACCCCCGTTCTTCTGCTTGCCTGCCCTTGTTGAATGCTGTCTCCCAGTGCTAAGCGAGTGCCTTAGGAAAAGCGGGCCAATTCTCTCTCGCCTCCCTCCCCTCTGTTTTGTACCAGTCTACTTCCAAGGAAAGGGGTTAGGCCTGATAACCTCCGTTTGTGTTGGCTTGTGGTCAGAAGGGTGTGTGACGCTCCAGTGAGAAACACATGACAGCAGGTGGCACCATGGAGGGAGAACTTCTGTGCACGAGAGGAGCTGTCGCTTGCCTGAGCTGCTTTGCCTGCAGCTGGTGTGCTCAGTGGAGTGGAGGAATACTTTGTCCACAGCTGGAGAGCTGGCAAAGTTGTGAGCCTTCCAGACAGTATAAACACTCCTCTTTAGAGGCTTCAAGACTCTCCCCTCAGAAATTCCACGGCACCTGATGGAGTGATTCATGTTCGCTGCATTGTGGGGGAAACCCTGCCCTCAGCATGTTTCTTTGCCAGCTAAGGAGTTCTTCTTAAAAAGATTTTCAGAAAACCAACAGCTGGTGGCATTTATAAACACAAAACACACCCTTTGCGGTAACCTTTCCCAGCCTGTTATCACTGCCTTGCGTTACCCACAGTCTGCACGTTCTTTCTGGAGGGATTTTCCCTTCCTCAGGCTTGGAACCAAGCAGTGGTGCCCAGCCTCGTGGCTTGCACGGTACCCTGCTGCAGGTGGTCCATGGCCTGCAGAGCTCCAGCCGCATGGCTCATTTCCGGCCATTTCACAGTTCGTAAGAAAGTGAGCAGAGCGAGGGAGGCAGTCCTAGCAGATCCTTTGCTGCACTTGACCATTGAGAGTGAAAGCGTGGGCACAGAAAGAAGCCAAGGTGCTTAGCATTTCTGTTGATCTGTAAAACTGGTTGAGGACTAAGACTTGGTAGCATTTGTGACTGTCAACCAAGCGGTAACCAAGTTCCCCCCACGTACACATCTGAATTCTAACACCGACCTGTGTTCCTGCCCCTAGGGCTAAAAGGAATGCAACACTAAGCCTAACAAGCCACCCACAAGGGGCTTTGCTTACTTCCCATAGAGCTGTTGGCTTTCGCAGTGGGGATCCCAGTTTTGGGATGAGGCATTCCGTACAGCCATAGGACATTTTTCCTCATCCAAACAGGCATGGGATTGCACCCTAATTCATTTGTAATTGCTGTTTTATATTGCATTTTACTCTGTATTTTATTCTGTTCTGTGTTTTATTTTGTTGTTGTATCCCACCCAGGGAGCCATACAGCTAATGGGTTAGGTTAGAAATCCAATAAACAAATAATTATACTCTGTTTTTAGCCAAGACGGGTTCCCAAAGGAACTTGCAATTGAAATCCATGCAAAGGTGCGGTGTATTAGGATGCGGTGCTCTTGATGGCAGCCCCTTCCAGTCCTGGGCGTGCAGTGACACAGAGGCTCTTCGTTGTCCTGTTGGGGGACCTGTGCTGGCTGAAGCCACCCACCCACAGGAGTGATTCTTCCATCTGTCTTCACAGCCCTCTGTGCCCCAGTACAGGAACACCTGAAACTGTTTGCGAGGCTTGGTGTTGTCTACATCCTCACCGGCAGTTGCTCTCCAGACTCTCAGGCAGCACGCCTTCCTGGAGGTGCAGGGAACTGAGTCTGGGGGCCCCCTGTGTGCCAAGCAGGGGCTGTTTGCAGAGAGCTCTGCTTGTTCTCTGCAGAGGCAAAAGGAGCTGTAGACGCACTTCAGCAGCTGCCTGGTGGGCAGCATAGGTGCCGGCCGCCAGAAGCGGCGTCTGTAAAAGCTTCCGTTCCCTGGCAGCGGGGAGGTAGCCCAGGTTCCAGGGTCTTCACTCCAGTGGGAGTGGGCAGAAGGAACTGCACACAGACGTGAGTCCTGGTACAGTAGGAATTCCATCCCACAGAAGCAGCTTCCTCTCCGCACTTTCTGCAGAATCGCTCAGGACTTGACCAGCCATCGGCCTGGTGGTTTATGACGAGGGATGGCTGTACTCGGATGACTGGGCAAAGGGGCTCGGGATTTCTTTGGTGCATATTTTTTAAAACACTAGAGAAGAGTCATGTTCACAGGGACAGATGGACCAGTTCAATATTATTCTGGGCTCAAAAGAAAACTGTGGCCTTGTTTATTGTGCTAATGTACTGTGTGTTGAAGTAGCCCCTCTAGTGATGATGGCAGAAGTGACCTTAAGAATAGCAACTTTAATTATCCTCACTCATCGATTAACACTTCTGAAGTGCCTCTTGCGCTGCGGGTGCCTTGAGAGATTGTTGAAGGGCTGTTCCTGCTCTTAAACTTCACAGTTTGTATGTTTAACAAAACGTGGCTTGTTTGTACGGTTGATTAAAATCTGCTGCGGTGCAGCTTCTTCTGAAGGCTCACGGAAAAAGCCTCAAAGCTCAGGCAGAGCTGCTAAGGAGGTCTGAGAAACAGAATGGGGCTTCTCCAGATGCCCTCACCTCCTTTTTCACCCTGCTGGCAAAGAATCCCCCCCCCGCCCTGTCAGTGCATCAAACAGATGTGGTGTCAGTGCATCAAACAGATGTGGCGGCATGGTCATTACACTGCAGCAGAACAGGTTATAAGCAGGGGTTGCGGGGTTTTTGGACTACTAGCCCCATAATCCCCGACCTTGCTTATTTGTGCTGATGGAAGTTGTCGCCCATAGCACCTGGAGGGTCACCTGATTGGGCAAGGTTGAGACAGACATTTCTGCACTACAACTCCATCGCCCCTTACCATTGGCCATTCAGGCCAGGGCTGATGGGTTTTGTGGTCCAAAGCATTTGGAGAGCACCAAGGTGGGGAAGGCTGAGCTAGAAATTCACAGCTCTCTGTGAGTGTGGTTGGGATTCTGCTTGGGTCGTGGTCCTGTGGGTTGCTCTTTCCTTAAAATACATATCAGTCACCTCTTTATTAAAAGCAATATCCAAAACAGCTTACAAACACAGAGTAGCAAAAATAGCCATCTATTAAAAGAGCAGCTACATGGAAAATAAACACAGTGTTTAAACTTAACTTTAAAAGCAGAGATCAATAATACTTCTTTAAAATCAAAACAGGGAAACTGTTAAAGCAAAGGTAAAAGTTATAACAACCCCCAGAAAGCTACAAGCTCTCTTCTTGTCTTATTATAAAAAATCCATTCCTGCCTCCTTTCCATGGAAAGAAGGTTCCCCCCACCCCCCACAAAAGCCCTCAGCAGTTAAACATGCAGGATGGCGATTCAGCCCACCCGGGTTCTAGTCCACACTCAGCCATGGCGCCAACTGGGTGGTTTTGGGCCAGTCACAGACCCAGCCCAGTCTACCTCACAGGGTTGTTGTTGGGATAAGATTGAGAGCAAACTGCTTTGAGTTCTATGCTATAAATTTAATACGCATCACCTGGTTCTAAAAACTGGGGCACATTTGGATGGGAGAAGCGTGGAACCAGACTGTTTTTGCTTAAGGGCAGCAGCATTGTCTGTGGACTAGGCAGAAGCACCGAGGTTCTCCATCCCCACTGGTGTTTTCATCAGCCACCCTGCCCCTTTTAAGGAGGGGCCATAACTTACCAGTGCCTCCCCAGCTTCACATGCAGAAGGTTCTGGTCCTGGAACCCTGGGCAGCTTCCCAGGGGAGGCCTGGCCTTCTACCTGGAATCCTGGAGCAGCCCCATGGTTACCTTGGGAACCATCAATGCGTTTGATACCCATACGCACCATCCCCCCCCCCCCGGGGTATCCCAGGGCTGGGAACATGTCATTTCCCCACCCCACTATCACAAGTAATTCGGGGTTGGCTTTACCCCTCTTTTATTATTTATTTATTTGTTTATTTACAACATTTCTATGCCGCCCCATTCGCAAAGAGCCTCGGGACGGCTTACAAGACAAATATCATTTACACAATTAACCTTAAAAATTAACCTTAAAATTTTTGGAGACAATTCGGCACAGTATAAAAGCCAATATAAAACCCCATAAATAATCAATTAACAATTAAAATAACTTTTAAATAAAAAGGTCTTTGCCTGGTGCTGAAAAACAAATGACGGCGCCAGGCGGACCTCTCTGGGGAGCGCATTCCATAGATTGGGCACCACCGCAGAGAAGGCCCTCCTCCGGGTACTTTGCCTCCTGATGTCTTTCACGGAGGGTTCCCGGAGGAGGGCCTCTGCCGCCGATCTCAGGGGGCGGGAGGGCAAATACGGAAGAAGGCGTTCCTTTAGGTATCCAGGTCCCAAGCCATTAAGGGCTTCATAGGTAATGACCAGCACCTTGAATTGGGCCTGGACTTCAATGGGAAGCCAGTGAAGCTGACGGAGGACTGGGGTTATATGAGAACAACGTCCAGTCCCCGTCTTTTGGATTGCAGAAGGCAAGTTGGGTTTTCATGTTGTGCGAAGCCAGATAATGGCTCTTGGAACTCAGCGATGACGTGCCCCTTTCTGGCAATGCCCCCACCCCCAGGACTTTCCAAGGATTAAATCTTTTCTCCTGTCTTCTTTTTACCTCTTCAAAACTGTTGCTCAAGAAGTATGTTTCTCCCGAACTGGCTTTCTGTGAGCTACAAAGATCAGATGCGGTTTTAATTGGGCAATTATTCTTGGTTTTCAGACTTTCACAGAGGCTCTTGATGAAAAGTTCACTGCCTAGATTTAGGCCTGGAGAGTGCCTGTGCTGTATGCATATGCACCCTGTAGTTATGGAAAGGTATGCTACCGCCATCAAGGTTCTGCAGGTGCCAGGTGGGGTTGCGGGGGCCTTTCTGATAGGAAATAGATGGCTATTCTGCATTAACCTGACAGTACTCTAAATAATGCACCTGTGGCGTGGATGCCATGCCATAAAACGGCCGCCAACCTTTAACTGCCCACTTACCTGGAAGTAAGGCTGGGGGCAGATTTGGAGACTCTGCTGCGATCATTTGTGTGCCATTCCTTTCCATACACTTTTTAGAAATGTACTCAATTTAAACTGTCTCAAATGGTGCTCCGGATGAAGTGAGGTTTAATTCTGAAAGTGAAAATGTTCAGCAAGCCAAGGAGCTGGGCCTGACAACCCTTTCCGATTCACATGTGTAACTCAAAAGAGTGCAGTTCTTTGGATGAGCCAGATATTTCCATATGAACATTTTGCAGCGTTGCGTAATCTTTCTGGCAGCTGAGAACCGCTGCTGGAATATGCGAAGAACGTGTTTTAGCTCTGGGGCAGTTGTTTGCGCAAGCTACTCAGGGCGAGATAGAAGGCAGAGGGCAAAATTTGCTGCCCCACGAGTGGAGTGCCCACCCACCTCCTCTGCCACTGCTAGAGATCTCTCTGTGGCCAACCGTCCGGGACCAGCTGCCGCTTGGCTGGTCTGGGGAGGGTCTCTGCCCCCAGACCACACCCCTCAGCACATCATGCTTCCTGCAAGAAGAGGAAGTCGGCACATAATTTGAATCTCTCTGGGCAGTTCACAAAGAGGAAACCTTAAGTATACGTTGTAACCATATGCGCACAAACATATAGGCATATGACCCAGAGGGACATATTTAAAAACCATTTGAAACAATCAACAGAAAAATCAAGACCTGATTAAAACCTCTTTCTGTGTTGATAAATGTCCAAAAAAAAGGTCTTAACTTAGTGCTGAAAGGATAGCAGTACTGGCAGCAGGTGGGCCTCTTTGGAGAGATCATGCTATAACTGGGGAGCTACCACTAAGAAGCTCCTCCCGCTTGTGGCCACCTTCCAAGCCTCCCTTGGAGAAGGCGCCCAGAAAATGAGTGTGCGTCTAGCTCCTGGCCAGCTCCATCAAGCACCGCAGCCCTGAGCCCCAGAAGACTCTATTGGTCAAAGCCAGCACCCTGAACCGGGCTCATAAAGATACAGAAGGCCAGGGCAAATGGGCTGGAAATGGCGGTCAGACCTTCTGTCCCTGTTAGCAGTATGGCCACTACATTTTGTATAGGCTGAGGCCGTCAAAGGCCGCTCCATGTGGAAGGCATAGCAGTAGACATCTTGCAGAGCACAGACAACCGAAGCCAAGTTATCCTTAAGGGCATGGCTGGACCACCAGCTGGAGTTGGTGGCAGGCACCCGGTGTCGCCAAGGCCACCCAAGCCTCGAGCGACAAAATGGCTGCAGTACTTGCTGCAAGCTTGCTTTACCGGGCGCGCCAGCATCCAGTCACAGGGACAGGCCACTAACTGCAGCTCGGTCTTGTCTGGCCTGGGTTTGCTAGGCCTTGCCTGGCCAGGCGTTGGTCTCGCACATCCAGCCATTTCACGTTGATGCTACATAGCACGGGGAACAATGCCAGCCCCTGCAGAACTGCTGGCCTTCTGCATCGCTGCCGCAAGTCCTTCCTCCCAGTCACCTTTATTTATGTATTTTATGGATTTAACATTTTGATATGCCGCCCCAATACCAAAAGTCTCTGGACAGCTTACAAAAAACCGAAAAACAAAAAACAGAGCAACCATATACAACAAACAAGAGCCTTGTTCTCCTTGTCTTCCTGCGTTGCCACCGGGACTTTCTTTTCTGTGCCTTCTGGATTGCGGGGATAAGCTCCCGCTTGCCTGTCAGCCAGATCAGGGCGTGCTTTCGGGACTCCCGGCACGCTTTCCTCTCGATCCACACTCGTAGCAAAGCACAGCATGGCCGAACGTTGCTTCTCGAAGCTGCTGCCACAGTTTGAACTCAGAACAACTGCGGGGCTTAGTAACATCGCCGGAGTGCATGTGCCATGCGTGAGCGGCACCTTTCAAGGTGGAGGGCAGAGCATCTGTAGGTGAGACGGGCTGAATGCAGGGCTCTGCCCTGGAGGATGCAGGTGAAGGTTGCTGTTTTTGGATATTGCCTGTCCCGCAAGGGAATATGGGGTAAATAAAGCCACGAGAGTGGTTTTGGCTCGGCCGTTGCCCGCTCTGCTGGTTTTCCACTTGCAGAAGTGGGGTTTTGTTTGGTTTTTAATTTAGCTACTGGGGAGCCTTAAAAGCTAATTCTGCTCACCTGCCCCCCTTAGAGCCCTGCTTGTTTCTGTGTGTTGAAAGGCAGCCAGCGTGGCTCTCCTTGAGGGACCCTTCTCCTCCTGAGCTCTCATCTGCAGCCACTAAACCTGTTTCTGCAGTGCTTGTTTTTAATGCCACCATTTTCCATGCCACCTTGTGACCCAGAACGAGGAGCCCTGCTGAATTTAGCTATAGTCTTAGAGCATGGTGAATGACATTGCCACCTTGCACCCTGCCTTTCTCTGTCCCTTCCTCATCCGGCCTCCCCGTGGCTGGCTTTCATGGAGGGTGGGCGTCTTCTCCGGCCAAAGGGCGTATCCGCTGGCCAGAAAGTCACCACAGCTGTGATGCTGAGTAGTCGTTTTCCCACTGCAGGTCCTGTCGCGGGTGTGGCAAATGGCTTTTCTTCCTTACAGCATTAATTTCTGGAGATTGTGCACAGCACACGCATCAGGAGAAGGCGCCTTCTGCAAGAGGCCGTGCTTCGCCCTGCCCCACGTCGTGTCCTGATTGTCTTGAAACCGTTTGTTCCCCTCCAAACATGTGGTGCCCCGCCCTGGACATGCATGTCCTGTACAATTGGGTTTTTCATAACCCGGCCCCACACCTTCTGTAGAACTATCCTTCGAACTTGAAATACGCTCCAGCTTCAGCTCTTTTGCAGATGAGCTCTCAGCTGCTGCACCTCTGTGTCCTTTGAAATGGATCCCTTCAGACACGTGGCTGGAAGCACTGAAGCCGAGGGCTGGCACTCCGCTTGCCGTGTGTGTCAAGCCGATACTTTCCCTTTCAAGCGCGGCACTTTGGCCACCCGCGTGGTTGGTACAGCCCTTTTCCCTGCCTTCGCAGGGGCAAGTGGCCTCTTCTGACTGGGCAGCTTCATGCCCCGCAGTTGTTTCTGGCTGCAGTGCCCAGCATCCCCAGCTAGCATAGCACATGTTGCGGATTATGGGGTTTGTAATTTGAAGCACCTGGAGGACCCTACCCTTGGCTACTTAAAGTGGGAGGCAGCTTTAAGGAACTTTCCCATCGGTGGCAAGAAAACCAAGCCTCCCCGTGACCCATTCCGAGGAACACTTGATCTGCAGCGCCCAGACCGTCTCCAACTGTTTCTGCTCACAAAAATAGCAGTGCGACACATCTGGAGGGTACCAGTTTGAGCAAGACCGTGCTAGAAGAACCCCTGTCCACTGGGATCTTCCCCCGTTCATGTGTTTCTGTTGAAAAGGATGAGGCTTTGGTTGAATATTTACTTATTTATTATTTCCATTTATATGTTGCTGCATTCGTCCATGCTTGGTCTCTCTGAACAGCTTACAAAGAATTAAAATAACAGAACATTTTAAAATCTATAATAATGGAGCATTAACAATAACATTCAAAAATATAAAGGAACAGAATCCCACAAATTAAAATCATTGCATAAAAACTTTTTAAATAAACACCCGTCTTCTGTTCTGCAGTGCGGCTCAGCCACCACCTGCTCAGACACCTTGCCTAGAAAGGGGAAGTTTGCCATGGTCTATAATTGATCTGCAATAACTGAAATTTGTCCAGCAAAACAGGACCAAAGAACAGCACACTGAAGACATGCCTCAAAGGCTCGAACTCAACTGCAGAGTCCAATTCATAAAAGATCTGAGCAATTTTATCTTTGAAGTGCTGGGAAAATTTGTCACAAATTGCTCCCGAGGGCCGGGAACGGTTTTACCTGCCTGCAAACCACCCTGTAGAGCTCAGACAGTGGCGTTCTTCTGGCCTGTTCGCTTCCGGCATTTCCCAGGCAGTTCTAGGGGCTGCCTTGGGTAGCTGGGACCCCTCATCCTTGCCCTGCTGCAGAGAGACTGGTGCACCGACTTGCCTTCCTGCTTCCCTGGCAGTCCCTGGAGAAGAGAGAGGCATGGTTGCTGCAAAGGATGTGCAGGACCCCATTGCTGTCTGGCATGGACAGTGGTCCAGCGGTCCGTCGCATCTCCTGCATGTCACGGCTGGAGCCGGGGGGCCGACTAGATGGCCCAGGAGGCCCCTTCTGACTTGCTCTGTTTCTGCGTTTAACTGTGCCCTTGCCTGAGTGATCCAGGGAGGACCGCAGCCCTGCGGTGGAGTTCTGGCTTGGCTCTCAGTTGGTCTCCTGGCTGGATCACCGGCAGCCAAAATAGAACAAATGGTGGAGTGGAACCCCAGAGCAGATGGTGTGAAAAATGCTCTGCTTGAGGCCCTGGGGATGCCCTTGCAGGGAAGAACAGCCCTGGGCCAGAGCCCACTCCTCGCTTCCCACGGGCCGGCTCTGAGCAGGTATTCTGGAAAGTGACCTGCCTGTGGCCACGTGGAATATGGTGCCTCGTGTGGGACTTGGACAGTTGAGCAGGTGGCTGAAAAGCACAGTTTCAGCTCACCAAAATAGAATTCTGTCTTCGTGCAGCCACCAAAGAGAGCCTAAACTAGCCATGGCGATGTAGTGAATGCAGTCAAGCCGGCTGGCAGCGGACAGGCATCACTGCTGCCTACTCCCAGCGGGGTGAAGGGTTTCCTCTCTCTGCCTCTCCTTTTTTCTTCCCCGTCCTCAGCTGCGGTAGGGCCTGATACCCCAAGTACTCCAGGCGTGAAGATTGGCTGGGCATTTGGGGGGCTCCTCTGTAAGAAGATCTGTGATGGTGGACCAGGCTACCCTGCAAGGGGGCACAGCATGTCCCAGGGCAAGGGTGGGCGAACCTCAGGCTTGTGGGATCAGTCTTATTCACGAGAACTACCAGATCCATCCAGCCAAGCCTGTGCAAAAGTCATAACCTCAAACTTAGAGAATTCTGCTCCCAAGAATTTGCTTTTCAGTTCTGGAACTTAATGGCATTAGCACAACAATGTGCTCTGGGTTTACCTCCCCAGCTGTCTTCATTTGGGAATAAAATGAGAGGAGGGAGCCGCTGCAGTTAATAAACAATCAGGAACCTTTGCTGATCTCCAAATCACCCAGAGACTGAACTGTAGATCCTGAACTGCCTGCTGCCCGCGCCACCCCATGTCCTGAGGCCCAGGCTGGATGACATGAGAGGGTGCTGAGGACTAGGAGGCTGCTGTCTCCCCCAACGCTGCACCCAGGATATGCCTTTAGGTTGTTGCAATGCCCAGGAAGGGCCTGGGTGGAGCGGGGAGGAGAGCACGAGCCAATCCGTGCGTATTCCTAAGGGGAGACATTTGATCTGGGTGGCTTCAGAGGGCAGTGGGAGGAAATCCTTGCCGGTGCATTTTTAAACCACTAAGAGAGGCGAAGCTTCTTGTGGGCTTTTTGCTTCTCATTTCCTCTAAGCTCTGCATGTCTCTGTGTTTTTTTTCTTTTCTCCAACAGGTCACCCACCAAAGTTGGGCTGCCAATACCGAAGGTGCGTCTCTTTGTATAAATGTTTGTCCGATGCAAGCAGCGTGCCTCACCTTAACAGAGAGCAGCCAGGTCACCTCATTCTAAAGACGTCAGACCTGCAACACCTAGGTAGCCGGTGGCAAATGGAGAGGGGTTTTGGTTTTTCCTCTCCCCTCCAGTTGTTTCTCTCTTACATGGTTGAGCTCTTACAGTTTTGCTTGGGATGCGCCATTCGATCAGAACAAAAGGCTGCCGTCAGGGACCCCAGGAAGGTGTGGCGACACCTGCCGCCCAGCCCCTGTCCAGAGCATGTGGCCTCGGGACATTTCTCCGTCTCCCTGTTCAACTCAGTGGAATTGGGGCAGGTGGGCTGACATTTGTGCTGGAGAACAGCAGCTTGTTCCAAATGCTTCCCCAGTCAGGGCCATGTCCAGAAGTCGAGCTCAGTAACTGGCTGGTACTTTCCACCACGCACAGCGTGTAACCTCCATTTCCGGAGACGGTTGCCATCAGTGCTCCGGTTGCCGGGCTGTGGGAACGGAGGGCAGGCGGGGGAATGTACACCCAGCCTCACCTAGACTGGGGATGTTCAGGCTTTCAGGCATGCACGCACACAGCCTCCCTCCCGAGGGTGCACCCCCATGAGACTGCCTCCCACCAGATCTCAGGAGCTTCCAGGAATCCTGTGCCCTCTCTTGGTGGGGTGAGATGAGCAAAGGAGGTGACGTTTGCCCAGGAATCCAAGGCAGCTTCCAAAGGACTTGCCCTCTGTCTTTATCCTCACAACAACCCCATGAGGTGGGTTAGGCTGAAAGACTGTGACTGGCTAGTGAGCTTCATGGCAGAGCAATGCCTAGAACCCAGAGCTCCTGAGCTCTGGTCCAACACTAACCACAATGCCGCCATTTTTTCAATCCAGGCCACCTGAAGTCACGTTGCAAAGGTGCAGTGGCTAGTTTCTGTTAAGCGTGGCTCAAGCGAGACATGTCCTGTGCGTGATTCTGGAGCCATCTGGAATTCCGCAACTCCACCAGGCCACAGGGGTCTTGGTAGTCAGCTTCGTCTTTCTCTTCTGCCTTTCTGCTCCCCGAGGGTCTCCATGTTGTGACAGAAGGGAGCTGAGTGCTTCCATTTGGAAAGCTTGAGATTACGTGAGAGCGGCGCTCTAAACTTAGCTCGTGAAGGCTGCCACGCCGTCGCTTCCCACACAGATAATTAGCGTGCTGCCACCACAAACAGCGATGGCCCAGCTGAGTCTCTGGCATGTATTAAGCAGGCCAGGAGGTGGTGCGCATTTGGGGAGGGAGCGCTCCATGTCTCTCCTTCACAGGGGCCGAGATGAGGCCACGCAGTTTCCCAGGGGATAGAGAAGCTGTTGGCCGTGAATGCGGAGGTGACGCAGTGCTGTGCCGGCAACCGGAAATGCTCCGCGATGCTGAGTGGAACATGGGCTCCCTGGCCCTGGGAATGCCCAGGGCAGCTTAAAGAGCACCAAGTTCCCCGAAAATAACTCGGAAGAGCTCAATTATTGCGGTGTGTCTTCCTGGACGTGGAACCAGAGAATCAAGCCAGAAGCACCGATTGCATGAATCTGCTGAGAGCAAAGCCAGGCACAACCAAAGATGCTGGGTGTGCAGAGGGAAGGATGGTCCTTTCTCCCCGAAAACAGCCCCAGGCACCTTAGAAATGTGAGATCAGGTCCAGGGCTGCGGAAGGACTGCAGGGCTCCATCCGTGTGGCCGTAGCGCTGGGCAGTTCGCTCTCACCTGCTGGACAGGTACAGTCTTGGCCAGGAGCTGGGTCACTTCATGGGCCCACATTTCAGCCATGGGCCCAGGGAGGACTTGCCTGAACCCTGGTTGTGTCCCCGCCAAGCGCTTGGTCCCACTGGAGCACCCCCTGGAGAAATGGCCCTGCCCGCCCCCTCGCTTGTTCTCACAGCGCTGTGCTTGCAGAGTGGCAGTTCCCGGTGTGCGGTTCCAATTTTCCTGCAGCCCTCGGGAGCCAGGCTCGCTTGGATTCTCTCAGGCATTGTGGGAAAGTTAAGATGGCGCCCAGCAGCCACGGGCCTGGGGGCGTTGGTGGGCCATGCAGCAACGGTTCCCCTGTGCACCAAGCAGTTAATGATTTAGCGGGGGCCCTTCAGCTCCGCTGTCACCGCTGGTATCCACGCCGTGAGAAAAAGGGCTTGAGCTGGTCCCTGCCAGATGTGCTGGGCTGCGACTCCCGTGATTCCAGGCTTGCTTGGAAGTATGGGAGTTGTAGTCCAGCACATCCAGAGGACACTAGGCTGGGGGAGACTGGACTTGCTCATGGCGCGCGAGGTCCTTGGCAGCTGCTGGCCCTGCCTGCTAAAGAGCACCTCCAATTTTGGGAGCAGTCCACGCCTGAAGGCCGGATGCTGGAAACGAACAGGAGGAGACCTGCCGCTGGCAGCTTTGCCTGAGAATTGCCTGGCACAGGGCCTGGTGTGGCCACTCTTGGACGCAGAGCACAAGGTTGGGTGGCCAGCTGCCCTGCTCCAGCAGTTCTGCTCCCCAGTTCCTGAGAAGCTTTGCCTCCCGCTCCCCGGAAAGTCTGCCAAGCTGCCGCGGTGCATCCGTTTCCCAGTGTGCGGAGGCGCACACCGCGTATCAGCAGCACCTGTGTCGCGCTTTGCTCTCCCGCGACCGGTCGGGCACGCGAGTGCTCGCCAAGGGGCTTCCTGACGCTCGGTTCCTTTTCAGGAACTGGCCACCGGGCCGCGGGCCGCGGAACACGAGGCACAAGCGCCGGACGTGAAGCAGGACGACTCGAAAGAGGTTTGTGGCGGGCTTCCCGTGGGCGCCCTCAGGTGGGTCGCGCGGGCCACCGGGTCAGCGATGCGCTGCACAGGGGTTTCCCTTTCGGAGCCTGTGCATCGTGCGCGCTGCAGAGATCTTGGCAGCATTGCCGAAAAGTTCCCAGATGTGGACGTCGCAGGAGAAGCGGCAGCTGAATGCCAGCGCTGTTCCGGGATTTACGAAAACCAGACAAGCAGCCATTCAGCCCTGGGGCTTTTTAGCTCACCTTTAAAGGAAAATCCCAGGTGCTTTGCACACCGCTGCCCTCAGCGCTGGTGGGGGGGGGGTGCAGCCCACTGGCTCTCCCAGGCCCCTGTGACAATGGCCTGTTCCTCGCACAGGCAGGTCGGGATGGTGGGGCATGGACTGAACCGGGGAATAGTCCCGCTGGCCCACTTCTGGGGTGATGCTCACTATTTATTTGGTGCAGCCATACCCCTCCTCTGTCCTCACGACGACCCTGTGAGGTGGGTTGGGCTGAGAGTCACTCTGAGCCTCATGGCCAGGTGAGGACAAGGAGCTGGCTCTCCTGAGTCCCAGTCCAGCTCTAACCACCACACCCTGTGCTGCTCGGGGGGCTGCCAGCAGGAGAGCGATGGGGCCTGGCGTCTGCCCCCTCTGGGCACGAAGGCCCTCCGATCTGGTGGCCCAGGCGTCCCCCGGTCCCTCCTGGCAGGCAGGGCCTCCCTTCCCTCAGCCAGCCACCTCGCCTGGGGTTTGGCTGCCCGCCTGCCGTGACAAGTCGCGTGTCTGTTTGCTGTTTAGATAATTGACAACATCATAGAAGAGAGCCAGAAGGCGCACCCGCTCGAAGACGACCCTTTGGGCGCCCCCTCTTCACGCGCAGACGCTTGGCATTCTGGCGCAGACAGTCTGCCCGCGCTGCTGGTCGTGGAAGCGGCATCCCAAGGGCAGGATGAGGCCCCCTCGGCCCAAGCCCTGGTCGTGGCCAACGGGACGGAGTCTGGGCAGGCTGCGCCGCCTCACGCCAGTACCCGTGCTGCAGCCCAGGAGGGCCGGGCGGGGGAGGCCGCCGTGTCGGCAGCCCCGGCTGCACGAGAGACCCAAGAGCCGAGCGCGGCTGACGGCCAGCGGGCGGAGGACAGGCTGCAGAGCGGGGAGGCCGCGAGGAGGCCTGCGGACACCTCTGGCCAGACCGCCTGCACGGGCATCCTGCCCTCTGAAGATTTCTCTGCCACCAGCGAGCCGCCTCCGGCCAAACCCCCACGGCAGCTCACAGTGGAGCCGGACATTGTTGCCAGCACGAAGAAGTCCGGCCCGACCCGTCCCCCGCCCCCCGCAAGCGGTCCCCCTCCCAGGCCCCCACCCCCTGCCCGGCCGGCCCCCCCGCCAAGGAAGAAAAAGAGCGACTTGGAAATCGAGACCCCGAAAATATCTGGCTTGGAAGGTAAGTTCTGGTTCTGCACATCCTAGTGGCCCGTGTACAGCATGTTTCGGTTTTATCTGCTCAGCTCTCCCCGGCCCCCGTAACTTCTCCGATCTTGCTTTAGTTCCCTTCTCAGCGGGTGGCCTGCTGTCTCCAAACGCCTCGGTGGAATCCATGGGCAAAGACTCTCAGCCTTCCTTGGATCTGGCCAGCGCGACGAGTGGAGACAAAATCGTCACTGCGCAGGTGAGCGGGTGGCCACGGGAATCGCTGCTCACGCTTGGAGGAAAGGGAGGGGTTCTGGGAGAAATGGCTCTCCATGGGGGGAGTGGGGAGCACACTGGAGAATTGGCCTAGGCTTTGTAACCACTTCCCTAGGCCAGGGTTGGGGCTTATACAGTCAAAATTTGTTTCGTGCCAAAGAGCACACCGCATCTGGAAAACAGGCATGTGGAGGAAGAAGCATTCTGGCCTAGGCTCCCCTGGATGGCAGCTTTCTAAGTGTGTGTGTGTGGCGGGGGGCGGGGCAGGTTCTGTTTCAGACGAAGGACAATCCAGTTGGGTGCTGCCCTCCCCCCGCCCTGGGTTTGCCCCGTCTGGCCCTGCGGTGCTAACGCCGTTGTTTGGTGGAGTCTCCTCTGCCACAGGTTACGGTGTTGCCCTCCGGAAATCCCACCGGTTCTGTGCGAGATGCCTTGATCCACTCTCCAGTGCTGGAGTGCGAGCAAAATCATGTGTTTTCTCCCATTGTTTGCGTTTGAGCCAAGGTGCACCTGTAATTGCAGGAGAACGGGAAGCCGGCTGACGGGCAGACGTTCACGAGCGAAGTGATTGGGCCTCAGAGGCCCAGGTCCAACTCCGGCAGAGAGCTCACGGATGAGGTATCCTTCGGGCCAGAGGGAGTGGAGCTGCGCGTGACTCCCCACTGCGTGCCGTGTTGTGTGGGAGTGCCGAGGCCGGGAGGATCCGTGCTTCTGGCTACACATTCAGACTTGCCTCTCCGCCCATCAGGCATATCTTTATGAATGTCTGTGATGCCCTTTTATTTTTTTTAAATTGTGAACCAAAAAGACTTCCAGATTGTCTGAACGGCTGAAGGGTTGTCTGAACAAAAGGAAGCGGCCCCATGGATTGTTGTAGGGTTGTGAAGTCTGGGTTGTTTAAACCATGAGTTGCTGGTATGTGTGGACAGAACTGTGGGTTGTTTGTGGGTTGTTTCACCGAGGTGCAAGAGTGGTACCCCCCCCCCCGCGGCTCTACATGCTGCCACTGCCGCATGAAAGAGGAGGAAAACCGGAAGCGAAGGGCTGTTTGGGCAGTCATCTGCCCAACTAACCCTGAGTAGGACAGTCGTCCATGGAGTTAAGCAGATTCCGTCCCGGCGTCCTGTGCAGTCCGGGCGCGCAGGTGGCTCCCCTTTGGATGCGTTGCTCCCCTGGGATTTGGGTGCCGAGTCTTTGGATTTGGAGTGCTGCCTGAGGACCTAAGAGCCAGCCAGCTGCATGCCAGGGCAGGGGGCTTTAGCTCCTTCCCTCAAATTCATGCAGCTCACACGCCAACAGGATGGGTGTGGGGGCCACGCCTCCCAACCCTCCAGCGGCCAGGCGTCTGTCTCACGGCATTTGCCTCCCCGGCCCGTGACCCCGGCCCTCCTGCCTTCCTCTACAGGAAATCCTGGCCAGTGTCATGATCAAGAACCTCGACACCGGAGAGGAGATCCCTCTGAGCTTGGCTGAGGAGAAGCTGCCCACCGGCATCAACCCCCTGACGCTGCACATCATGAGGCGGACGAAGGAATACGTCAGGTGGGGAGCCGTGGCCGGCCCCGGGGAGCAGTCACCGCGGTGCCGGCATTTCCCGGCGGGTGGTGTTCTGGGCTGGGACGTTCTTGCGCGTTTTCCTGGGACATGTGATGCAGAGCTGCCTTTGCAGAGACTGAGCACTGGCCGGAATCACCTGGCACACCGAGAGAGAAGCATTCCTGGCTGGTTCTTAAGGAGCTTGGCTAACCCCAACCAGCTGCCCAGAGAGGTGGGGGGCTCTCCCACACTGGAGGCATTCAAGAAGAAGCTGCACAGCCCTCTGAGTGGGAGGGTGTGACCTGGTGTCCTGCAACGGCAGGGGGGTGGACTAGATGGCCTTCAAGGCCCCTTCCGACTCTTCTAGGATTTCAAGGCAGGATGTAAAAGTTTGAGGACCCTTCAAGGTCATCTAGTTTCTTCCCGAACTCTTCATGAACTCCACTCCACTGCTTTGGTGGAAGAGAAAACCCACTGGGTCTGTGGTCCGTCAGGCTCCACTAACAGCACCCAGCAAAGGAGGGCCTCTCCCCTCCTTTGGGGCCTCCCTTCTGGAACAGGGGTGGCTGTCATGAGCAGCAGTGAGCCCTACCTCCCCACACACTGTTTTTTCAGGTTTAACAATTTGGTGTACATCGTTGCAGAAAAATGTGGGGTTTAACGAGCTTGTTTCCGTTTGGCTCAGACCCTGCCCTTGTCTTGGACCCAGTCTTTGATCAGTCCTGCCTCCGACGGCAGCCATGCTGTGGTGGTGCTCGTGAGGGCTCCTCGAATGGCCTAATGCGCCCCTGCTCGGCACTGGCAGCAGGCAGGAGTGCTCCGCCGTCGGTGCAGCAGGCCCCGAGGGCGACCATCCCGTTCCCCCCAAATGGATCCTCCTCCTGGCGGAGCCTTTTCCAGCTCTTCCCGTCTTCCCATGCAAATACTGCCCCGAACATTTGAGCCCCCAGTGGGTCCAGGATGCGAGAAGGACCATGGGCCCTGCTGCCCTAGCCTGGGCCGAGACAAGCACTGCTCACAGCCCCGGCTGAGGGGCCAGCTGCTCGGTGCATCACGGTGACGGCAGGCCTTCCTTTTCCACAGTAACGACGGAGCACAGTCAGATGACGAGGACAAAACGCAGCCGCAGCAGAGCGACACAGACGGTGGACGCCTGAAGCAGAAAACGTAAGGCGGCCGCTGCTGTCTTTATCCCGTATTCTCTCCAGGGGGCTCAGGGTGGCGCACGCCCCCCCCCCACGTTTTCTCCCCCAACAGCTGCTCGGGTTCTGAGGCGGTTGGGTTCTGAGCCAGCGAGTGGCTGCTGTCTCCAGGTAACCTGGTGGGGTTCGAAGAAGAGGTTCAGGGGCCCTCCGCTTGGGGAGCAGACAACCTTGGTGTGGTGCTTTCTTCTGGCGCTCTCTTACCTGTCCACCTGCCTTGGCAGGTACCTCCCCCGGCCCTGGCGATGGATGCAATATTTATCTGCTGTTTTAGGTGGCGGAATGGAATGGTTGGCAAATGCAGTTCTGTGATTCTCACTTTCTCTGTCTTGTAAATCATCCTGGCCAAGTCCATTTTTGGAAGAGTGTGGTATGAATACTCTGAATCAAAGAACTGCAAAATGCATTTTTATTGTAAAAACCTCCATACATCCTTATGCCAGGAGATAGTGAATCTCGCCGTCTGACCCTGGCCGTGGGCAGGCAACGCATCAGCACGGCATCCCTCCTCTCGGAGCTAGAAAGCAGAGGGCCCGCTGGCCGTCCTGGTGGGGCTCTGCGTTTGGACCCAGCTGGGCGAGGTGTTCAGCACGGCCCCCCCGCGAATGACTGGGCCGGCTGGGAGGATGGGAATTTCGCCCCAGCGCGTCTGGAAGGCCGCTCTGGCACCAGAAGCTGCTTGGCTGGGCCAGAAGGCGGAGGCGTGTTACCCGGCCCCCTTCGCCACCATCCCATCATGGTGTGGCAGCGCAGAAGGGAAGAAGCAGAAGCTTTGCATGCCCTTTGCTGGAGGTCTCAGTCGTGCACTGCTTGTGTGCTCATATTTTAATTCCTCTCCCATTTCGTAGTTGGTTTGCTTTTGCTGTTTCCACCAGGTCCCTGTTGCATTTTCCCTTTTTATTGTTAAGCTGCTTTGGGTTCCTATAAATACAAACACACGCTGAGCAGGGGAGGAGAGAGACAGCAGCAAAATATCAACATCTGAACCCAGCTAGAAGCGGGAAGGGAGCTGGCGTGGTGTGTTCAGCTTGCAGCCGCTCCGTGCAGCTGGTTCCTCACGTTCCCCCCTCTCTCGGAGGAGCGTCGCTGTCGGATGACTTTGCTCATGGTTTTAGTTTCCACGTGAATGCTCTTCTGTTTTAAAGGACTCAGCTGAAAAAATTCTTGGGCAAGTCGGTCAAGAGGGCAAGGCACCTGGCCGAGGAGTATGGCGAGCGCGCCGTCAACAAAGTGAAGAGCGTTCGAGACGAAGGTGGGCATCTTTTGGTGGTGGGGAAGCCCTCCTTATTCACATTAAGGCCAAAGGACGTTTAATTGTTTCTCTTTGTGACTGCAGTGTGGGATTTGAGCCTTGTCTCGGCCTTAAGCCAGCATTTCCTCCTCCGTCTGAGCCCTGCCAGTCGCAAAGTGAAAACCATATGAACCGGCTTCCTTGCTCAGGAATTGAAGTATTTTTACACAGCTGTGCAGCTGAAAAGGCTCCTGGGGGAGCTCACAGCTGGTTAAATAAGGCAGCCTCTCCCCACGGGCTTGCAGTTTAGGAAGACACAGCATGCAAGGAAAGGGGACAGGGAGGGCAGAAGGGAAGAAATGCGTCTCGTAGCAGGTCGCTGCAGTGCCACTGGAAGGGCTACTGGTCGTGTGTGGCAGACCAGTTTGCCAGGTGGTTGTCGGAATCATCGCAGTGGGCTGCAACATGGGCCAGTGAAACAGCGCTTGGCATGCAAAGGACTCCAGGGTCACCCCCCGCCCCCCGTTCAGACAGGATCAAGCAGCCATCCCCTGTTGGAAGCCCGTGAGCGCAGCTGCCGGTCCGAGCAGAGCAGTGAGAGACAACTTGGGTCTCTCCATAATCGGGCCACAATTTCTGTAATGGCTGAGCCAGCCCAGCAAGGGTGGAAGCATGCTCAGTCCAAGTCACGGAAGGGCACTCAGCGGCTTCCCTGGGAGAAAGGAGGACCAGCTGTCTGGCTGGGTGTTGGATGGCTTCATGTGTCCACCCACAACCCCTTCACGAAGTGCCGGAAAGTGCCGCACGAGTGCCGAGCGGAATTTGCTCCCGCCTTCACTGCATGTTGCTCTCTGGGTTCGCTGGAGCACCACTCCCACCTGGGAGGCAGCCTGGCACATCCTGGGGACACCAGGCTGGCGGGGGGGGGGGGGGTCAGTGTCCTGTTCGAGCGCTTCTGTGCTTCCACAGTGCCGACACCATAGCGTGGCTTCTGCAGGCAGTGCATCATCGGTGCCTTGACCGTTAGTTAGTTCGTTAGTTAGTTAGTTCGTTAGTTAGTTAGTTAATAATTTTTTTATATGCCTTCCCAATACTAAAAGTCTCTGGAGGACTTACAAAAAAATAAGGCAGCCATATACAATAACAATACGCAACACACTGCATCTGATAAATTATGATAAAAACAAGGATAAAACCAATGAACTATTAAAATATTGGGAAAATAAAATGGTCTTTGCCTGATGCCAAAAAAAATAAAGCAACGGCGCAGGCAAACCTCTCTGGGGAGCGTGTTCCACAGTTGGGGTATCACCACAGAGAAGGCCCTTCTCCGGGTAGCTGCCCTCCCGATTCCCTCAAGGAGGGCTCCCGGAGAAGGGCCTCTGCCCCAGGTCTCAAGGGGCGGGCAGGCAGGCAGGCACATCCGGGAGGAGGCGCTCCTTTGGGTACCCAGGGCCCGAGCCGCTCAGGGCCTTGTAGGCCATCAGCAGCACCCCTGGACTTTTCTGGGCAGCTCAGGAGAGGTCCTGAACCTGGCCCTCCTCTGGTGTCCTCCTCAGTCTTCCATAACGACCAGGACGACCCGTCGTCGAGCGACGACGAAGGAATGCCCTACACCAGGCCGGTGAAGTTCAAAGCGGCGCACGGCTTCAAGGGGCCCTATGATTTTGAGCAAGTCAAGGTGGTCCAGGACCTCAGTGGAGAGCACATGGTAGGTGGCTGGCTGCCCCGAGGACGGTGAGGGGTGCAGGAGGCACCTCTCCCGTGCACAGGGCCTGGCGGGCGTTCCGGCCCCGGGGTGGCGCTCTGGCGGCAGGAGCACCCTTCGGGAAGCTCTGCAGCAGACCTCGGGCCGGACCGCGTTCCCCGTTCGCCCGCCTCCCTCTCCGAGGAAGGGCCCGTGCCGCCCTTTGCCTCGGCGTGGTTGGGGCAGTGTGGGCAGGGGCGGGGGGCTGGCGCAAAGCTCGGCGGTCGGCCCTGGCGCCCCTTCCAGCGGGGAACGGCAGCTCCTGCCTGGGCCTGCTCGCGAGTCGCAGCGTTGCAGGTGCTGCGTGCGGGGCCCCCGTGCCGGTCGCGGGCGGCCTGGGCACAAAGGCCGCGCAGGAGGGGATCGGCTCCGCGCGGGGGGCGGGGGTTCCCCCGGGGGGGGGGGGGGGGGGGCGCAGCACACCTGGGGGCCCGGCGGCACTGAGGCGGGGTCCCTGGAGCCCAAGGGGCCGGGACTCGTTTCCGGGCGGCAGGCCCGGGTGGCCGGGGGGCCCTGCCGGAGGGCGGCCCCCACCGATGGCTCTCTCCCCCCAGGGGGCGGTTTGGACGATGAAGTTCTCCCACTGCGGCAGGCTGCTGGCCTCCGCGGGGCAGGACAACATGGTGAGGATCTGGGTGCTGAAGAACGCCTTCGACTACTTCAACAACATGCGGCTGAAGTACAACACGGACGGTGGGGCTCCCTTGCCCTTCTGCAGCGGGGGGGAGGGAGGGGGGGGCACCGCCTGAGGGAGCCGGCCCGCTCGCCTCGCGGCTGGGCTTAAGGCCGCGTCTGTCCTTCTGTTCAGGCCGCGTGTCCCCCTCCCCGTCTCAGGAGAGCTTGAACTCTTCCAAGTCGGACAACGACGCGGGGGTAAGTCTGACCCCTTTGTGCTCCGGATGTGAGGCCAGGAGCAGGGAGTCCCGCAGCAAAGTCTCCAGGCTGCCACTGCGTGGCCCCGCGATGCCTCGCTTCTGCTTTGGATTGGGCAGGGCGGCCCTCCCCAAGCGTGCGCCCTCCGGGCCTTTGGGGCTCCCAGGATCCCTGAGCCAGCTGAAGGTCCTGGGTGGGCGCAGGCGACGTGCGGTGAGACCGACACATTTCCGGGTGGCCTTTGTTGGGCCGCCCGAATGAGGCTCAGACCAGGTCTTTGGAGCGTCTGCCCAGGAGGGGCAGGGTGACACACCAGAACCGCCGCGGGGACCCGTCAGACCCCTTCCGCCCTTCCCTGGCAGTTGGGTGATGGACACTGCTCTCTGGCCGTGACTGGAGTGGACGGCGCAAAAGGCCGCGCTCGCTGGCCGGGTTTCCCAGCCAAACCATTCCCTCCCACCACCTTATTTAACGATGAAGCCAGTACTGCAGACTTCTGGGGGAAAGGCTGCAAGGAAGAAAAGTAGGCACGTACCCCCAGATGCATTCCTGGCTGAGGGATGACGGGGGGGGGGGGTAGCCCAAGACATCTGGAGGGCCCCAGGTTGGGGAAGACGGGTGTGGAGGACGCCGTTCTGCCCACACAGAGGGTGCTGTTTCCTGCCTGCCCTGCTGGGGTTGTCTTTGCACCTGTGGCTTGTGGGACCTTCTCTGCTACCTCCCCCCATGGAAGGTTGGGTCCCTGGGAAGCACCTGAAAGCAGACTCAAATCTTAACCCGGGCTTCTTTTCTGTGAAGGAGGTCCTTAGCCCTTTTTACTTAGCCCAGCTTGGGGCGGTGGGGGTGGGGGTGAAATTAAAACCACAGCAGTGGTGCTTGTCCCAGTGCTGATGCAGAAAGGCCCCGTGCCCACCCGGCGCTCCGCCGGTCCGGATGGCTTTCCCTTGGCGCAAAGGCGCCCAGCGATACTGCCGGGATACCTGTCCGGACTCGGGCAGCTCGTTGCATCTTGGCGCTCCCTGCCTTCCTGCCGTACTTCACCGTGCTCACTGATCTGCTGCCCAGGTTTGCAGCGGGGCGGACGAGGACCCTGACGATAGGAGCACCCCGTTCCGCCAGCGGCCGTTCTGCAAGTACAAAGGGCACACGGCTGACCTCCTGGACTTGTCCTGGTCTAAGGTGAGAGATCCCCGTCTGCTCTTGCATGATTTTTTTACAGCAGCAGCTGCTCTGGGGGTTGCGATTTGGACATAGGCCACAAAATGCAGACCGGAACAACTGCATCTCCTCCAAACCAGCCAGTGACCGACTGTGCAAATCACGGGGAGCTTCTTGCACCCCAGTGGTTCTTCTGTCATTGCCACCCTGGGCCACAGCACCCAGGCACAGATCCCAGGGGAAGCTCAGGTAGGGCAGACACACGGCCTCTCTGCTGTTCCCAGACTCCTCGGGCTGTTCTGGGTGTGTCCGCCATTGCTGCAAAGACGCGCAAGTTCCCTGGGCAGCCGCGAAGGGCTCTTTCCATCCCTCGTTCCTGCTGTGGAGCTGCGAGCGCTGAGCACGGTCTCCTCCGCTCTGAGGAGATGAGGCTTAGTGGCAGACGGCATCTCTGGCGGAGGCGCTCTCAGTGTTGCACAGCTCAGGAAATAATTCGTGCTGTTTTGATCCCCCTAGAATTACTTTCTGCTTTCTTCATCCATGGATAAGACGGTCAGGCTGTGGCACATTTCCAGGCGAGAATGCCTTTGCTGCTTCCAGCACATCGATTTTGTCACCGCCATCGCCTTCCATCCAAGGGTGAGTGCCTCCTTCCGTCCGTCCTTCCCTCCCTCCCCCCCCTTTTTTTGGTGGGCTGACCTGGTTTTTAACCTAGTTTTGTGTTTTAAATATGCATGGAGTGAGAGAACGTGTGCAGCGAGGGAGTGAAGGGAACCTTTCAGGGTAGTAGTTGGACTTGTTTGAGCAACGTAAACTTGGTGCGGGCTGCACACGTCCAGAGCACGTCCGTCGGGCGAGAAGCCCCTGGGTTTGCAGCCTTGCTCGCCCCGAGCGTTATATGAATATGGGAAGCAGTGATAGTTCAGCGTTTGTGGAATCAGGCACGGAAGAGCGCTTCCTGTGCGTGGGGGTCCCGCGTGGTTTGTTGCGTTGCTGAGGGGGAGGCGAGGCTTGGGCCCAAAGCACGGCTGATTCCCTGGGGCACCTCCTCTCCTCTCTTAGGATGACAGGTATTTTTTAAGCGGCTCCCTGGATGGAAAACTGCGACTCTGGAACATTCCTGACAAAAAAGTGGCGCTGTGGAATGAAGTGGACGGACAGACCAAGTTGATCACTGCGGCAAACTTCTGCCAGAATGGCAAATACGCCGTGATCGGCACCTACGACGGCCGGTGCATCTTCTACGACACAGAGGTGAGCCCACACTTGCTGGCTCCCTGCACGGCAGAGAGCCACGCAGGACGCTCTTGGCCGTGGTGCCACTCCCGCACTCACAGGCGAGCTCCACTGCCCCCCGGGGCCGCCCGCCTCGCCTTGGCCAGCCGCTGGGTCCCAGCAGTGTTTTAGCCACGCTCCAGAGCAGGGCAGAGGGAGCGTCCCCCGTGCCGCTCAGCGTCCTCATGGGCCTCTTGATCTCGGATTTCTCTTCAGCACTTGAAATACCACACACAGATCCACGTGCGGTCGACGAGAGGGCGGAACCGCGTTGGAAGGAAGATCACTGGGATCGAGCCCTTGCCCGGGGAAAACAAGGTAGCCCCCGCCGCCTCGGCCCCTCCGCCCTTGGGGGTGTGGGTACAGCGCCCCAGGGGGGCTGCTCCCCCACGGCCAGAGGCACGGCTTCGTCCTGCGAGCTGCACAGCCCGATAAAGCCGAGGGTCCCCTCTCTTCATGGGAACCTGCTCCTTCCCTCTGCACCAGGTTGCTTGGTTGGCAGGGCTTAATCCAAGTTTCAGTTCCACCTTTGAACATGTGAAATAGTCTGTTCTCCCTTGTCTTTCCACCATGATTACCTCACCTTTAGAGGAGTAAATGCTGGAGAGCAGAATATGAGCCCTTTGCTGTAAATGGTTGAAGACAAGATTCCACAATCCAAATGGTTTCATTGTGTGGGAGAAGCACTTTCCTGGTTTTCTTTTTCCTGAGGCTATTTTCCTTCACCAGGTCTTTCCATATTGTTTGGAATGAGGTGGGTGGGGTGGGGTGGGGTGGGGGGCCAAGGGAGGGCCCTTTCAGACCTCCGGGAGAAGCTGGTTCCCTCCAAGTGCTCCCCTTGTGCAGTTGAAAGATGCAGGCAGGGACTCCAATTGACGGGCGGGCAGCATGCAGAAGCAGCCTTTCCCTTGCCACCTTTATAAGCCGTGCGTGAAATGGGACTGTGCACTGAAGAGGAACTCCCCATGCCAGCCTCCATCCTGTCTAGCAGACAGGACTTTCGCAGAGAGGTTCTGCAAGCACGTAGAGTGTCTCTCTCTCGGCGGCAGCAGATTCCGAATGATGAGCATGCTAGGGGAACATCTCCGTGGAACAGGGTGGCCTATTTTAGGCTTAAGCTTAAGTATTTAAGCCATCTGCATACCAAACTGTCTTCCATAGGCCTGTCCCAAGGCAGCTTGTGAGATTCCAGTAAAGCGGGATTAAAGGGGAAGGGGTACCCTCAAAGCAGAAATGCCCCCCAAGTTCAGCCTGTGCTCAAAGCCAGTGTGGACGACGGAATGGACAACGCGGTTAAGCAATGCGTGGGTCTGAATGCTGCTGGCATTCGCTCCAGAAACGCATGGTTGCGGCGGTGCGTCTCTCACCTGCCGCTTTTCTTCTCATGGGAAATCCTGCCAGATCCTCGTGACATCAAACGACTCCCGGATCCGGCTGTACGATCTGCGGGATTTGTCTTTGTCAATGAAGTACAAGGGCTACGTCAACAGCAGCAGTCAGATCAAAGCCAGTTTCAGGTAAAGAAATGGCTTGCGGCTTCTCCCACCTCCACCTGTCCGGGGAAGGGCAGATGCTGTGGACCCGGTCTGCAGATTCAGGTTGTCTGCACACGGACGGCATGTTTCCTACTTCTAAAGTTAAATATTTCAAGGGCTTCCAAGTTGCTTCTCTGTGTTTGTGTACTCTTGGGCGCTCCTCCGTGGCCCAGCGGTTTGCCATTGGGCCAGGCCCGGGGAGAGCCGAGTAGCCCCGACTCGGTGCCACTCGAGCCTCATCACACAACGGCTGCTGAGCTCAGAATCAGGTTGGGGTAGAGGAGAGGAACTTGGCTTTCTGCGGAGAAGGGGGAAATGTGATCAATAGCACAAATATGTGGATGCGCGAGTTCACACAGACCAGCCTTCCTTAACCGGCTGCCCTCCAGATGCTTTGGACTCCATGGCAGCCAGTTGTCGGGAATGCTGGGAGCTGCCGGCCCAAGCATCTGGAAGTGACTCAAGTGGCGAAAGCTTGGGATGGCAGACCCTGGGAAAAGCGGAGCTCTGCGCCAGAAGGTCTGCAGAGGAATCCCTGGGCACAGAGAAAGGTACCGTGCAAACGGCTGGCTCTTTTCCTCCCCTCCTCTCTCCCTGCAGCCATGACTTCACGTACATCGTGAGTGGTTCCGAAGATAAATACGTTTACATTTGGAGCACCTACCACGACCTGAGCAAATTCACTTCCGTGCGGAGGGACCGCAACGACTTCTGGGAGGGCGTCAAAGGTGAAGCCTTCCCACTCCACAACACGCGGCCTGGGGCTATTTTCAACTGTCGCCGAAGCAACAAAAGCCACCTGGGTCGAGTCCCTGAGGGTGGTGGGGGAGTCATGCACTGCAGGAAAGAGGCCCCCGCCTTTGGGGGATGCACCCCCCGCACCAGCCCTTTGCAGAAGGGATCTGACCTGGGCCTGGCAGCGTGCAGCCCCTCACGCCCTGCCAGTCCCACAGCCGCAAGCCACCCGTTGCTGGCAATTCGTCTGATGGGCTACAAGCAGGGCTGGGGCTTGCAGGGGGGGCGTTGCTCCCCAGCGGCGGAGAACCGCTCAGTGGCCCCGCCTGCTCTCCAGCTGAGCAGATCCTGAATGTTTCGCTCTCTCCCTAGCACACAACGCGGTCGTCACGTCGGCCATTTTCGCCCCAAATCCCAACTTGATGGTCTCTGAAATACTGGAAAAGCAAGAGCCCGACAGCAAGGGCGAAGATGCAGAGTCCTCAGATCCGATTCCTTCTGGTAGGTGCGCATAGGTCGTGGGGGGGGTTGGGTAGTGGGGGCAGCAGGGGACCCGGCCATCCTTCACTGTGAGTGGAGAAACCGGTGATGGCCCCCCATCTTTGCAACCAGATTTGCCACCTTGTAACATTGCTCTTTTACGTTGTTTTATATTATTTGCAAAGCGCCCAGAGAGCTTTGACTATGGGCTGTATAGAAGTTAGTACCAAGCTGTGCTTGTAAGTTGCCTATCAGTGCCAGGCCAGTGTTCCCCCCGAGCGGCAGGCAGCCCCTTCCCTAACTCACTTGCTGCAAGTGAACTCTGGGCTGGAGCAGGTTCCTGAAGCCGCTTCTTTGTCTGCCCTTCTTAAGGAGCTTTGAAGATGGCGCACACGGAAGTGCTTCTGTCTGCTGACTTTACAGGAGCCATCAAAGTCTTCATTAACAAGAAGAAAAATGTCTCTTAACTCATCGGTAACTGGGCAGCATCATGATAATTGGTACCTGGGTGTGAATCATGTGGTCAGTGAAGCAAAATTATAGCATTGGAGGTTGGCTTCTCCTTAAAACTTCTTTCATTTAAATGCTGCTCCGTTAGGCCTCCTGGGACAGGAGCATCCGGACTATTAATTCCCCTGGCTTTTAGAATAGAAAGGGAAGTGTGTGAATAGCATTGCCCAAGCGACTCGGCGTTGTGTTTTCTGAGTAATCCTTTTGCTAAACAACTGTTGCCATGCGCAGGATTCTGCATGAAAAGGGCAGTGCCTTGTCTGGGTTACACGCACCAAACTGAGCAAGAGTGAAAGCTTAATTTATTGAGTGGCGCCTGGGGTGGGGTAGGGAGGGAATTTAACTCTGGCAGAGTGGCTGTGCTGGCCTAGGACAGCCAGTGTGATCTCTTCCCAGAGTCTCATTTCCAGCAAAGTTGATCTGTTTCTGAACTGTGCTAACAGAGCTGAATTTGTGGCTGGATCCCTCATGTCTGTGAGATTCTTTGCTGTCCTTCCCACCCTGATTGGACTAGCAGCATCAATGTTTTATAATGTGGGTTTTTGTTGTCTTCTAACTGTTGTGCGCGCTAGATTCCTCTCTTAATATATATTTTTTTTTGCACACTGGGGCACAATATTTCTATGGAGGCCCTCATTCCTTACTCCTGGGCACTGGATTATGCTCACCTTAAAAGCAAAATTAAGCTGCATTAGGAACGATTCTTACATTTTACAACAATGTAAAATAAATTGTTTACATATTTTTTAAAGCATAGTAGTTTAAAATTATGTTTCGTTTTTGTTTAGAGCTAATGGAATTTAAAGGTCTTTGTAAATACTCATAAAATATACCAATGAAATAACATTTTGGGGCATTGAAACCAACAAAATGTTGTTGATGGTTCTTGTTTCAGAAGACAAAAGATGTATCATTAAAATGGATCACACTGAAAGAGAATCTGATGTTGTGTCCTTCTTACTGTGTAAAGATTTTTGCTTGACTCAGAAGTGGCAATACCTGTACAGCAAATCACGAACAGTGGCACATAATTCTTGAAAAGCCAAGAGCTCTCTAGTCTCCAAGTTGCTACTGGAAAGTCTTCTTCCCTGAAATTGTGCTTGTGAAATTACCCCCCCCCCCCAAAAAAACTTGCAGCATGAGGTCCACTGGATAGATTTTGTGTCTCCCAGTTTTAAAGCGCCCTTTTCCCACTAGGTGGCACCCTAATTTTATCATTGCAGGAGCAGGTCAGAGCTGCAGTAAAAGTTAACACCCGCCAAGCCGCACCCTTTCGGCTTACTCCATTTCGTAGCTTGCTCCTTGCCCACTTAGCCCCAGTTTCAGTTCTCCAGCAGAAGTGACGGTCTCTGGCCAGATGCTCGGCTCCTTTACGATTTAAGATTGAGCACCCTTGAACACCAGCACGCCTCAACACAAATGGCAGCGGCAGTACACGGGCAATGTGGGGCCACCACCGAGAAAGCCCCATGCCCGATGGCCAACAGCCAAATATCCCTTCAGGGAGGAGGAGACTGGCAGGTGCATCCCCCCAATTTGAAGTCAAATGAGGAAACCACGTGAAAAGTTAAACTGGCCAGAAGCCCCAGTCAAAAAAGGTGCTCCCCTTCTGAAGTCCAGAGCGTTTTGGAGCCCAAAAGGAAGGCCCCTGACCCAATCTTGGATGTTTGCATTTAAAGGGCCAGCCCCCACTGCAGGGTTTGGCGGCCCCGCCCGAGGGTTTGGAGGCCCCTTCCTCCCCCAGCCGCTCCCGCTCCTCCTCCTCTTCCTCCCGCGCTGGCCAGGCCAGGGCGCAGGGCACGCGTGGGCTCGCCACTGTCCCCTGGGCCGGGCGGGGAGCGACCCCCGCCGCCCCATCCCCATCGCGCCAGCCCCTGCCTGGCCGGAGCAGGTGCTCCGGGAGCGGGGAGCGGCCGGGGCAGGGGCAGCCGCCGCGCTCCGGGCGCCCCGCGCAGCCCCCAGGC